>NW_003852542.1:464178-472500 GCF_000181295.1 Otolemur garnettii | reverse complement strand
GAATGTTTTGACATAATAACTAAGAAAGTTACATGAAGGCTATGTTAACCAGTTTGATGGAAGTGTCTTGGATTTTCTATGAAAACACCACACTGTACCCCCAAAGTACATCAATGTACACAGTTACCATTCAATAAAAAAAAAAAAAAAAAGACAGTATTTGTTGTTTTATGGCAGTTTGCTTAGTCTTGCTTGGAAGTACTAACAAGAGCCTCAGAAAAATCATTGATTTTAAGTTTTTCTTCTTTTCTAATATAGGCATTTTAAGTTGTAAATTTCCTTCTAAGTATTTTTCTAATTGCCACCCACAAATTTTCTTTTATTGTTCAGGAAAACATTTGGAGAGCACTGTTTATTATAATCACAGCTAGAAAGAGTATCAAATTTTATTTCATTTAAAATATTTTCATTTCAAATTTATTAATTTTAAATTGACATAAAATTGTATGTATTTACCATGTGCAATATGATGTTTTGAAGTACATATACATTGTGGGATGGCTAAATCTAGCTAATTAAAATATATATTACCACACATAGTAATTATTTTTTGGTGGGAATACAACATTCACTGAGTATTTTTAAAGAATATATCATAATTTATTATAGTCACAATGGTGAATAGTAATGTCTTAAGCTTACTTTTCCAGTCTAACTGTATTATATATATCCTTTGACCCATATTGTGCCAAGCAATCTCTTCCCACTCACCACCCAGCCACTGATAACTACCATTCTACCCTCTATTTCTATAAGACCAATTTTTCTAGATATCACATGTGAGTGTGATCATATTTCTGCAGATGTTTCTACACCTGGACTATTTCACCTTACATAATGTCCTCCAGGCTTATCCGTGTTATTATAACTAACAGAAATTTATGACTGAATAGTATTCCATTGTGCATATAAACCACATTGTTTTTATCCATTCACCTGTTGATAGACACTTAGGTTGATTTTATGTACTGGCTATTGTGATTATATTGTAGTGCCTTAAAAACAAAGAAGTTCAGATAGTTCTAATATACTGATTATATTTCCTTTGAATATACACTCAGTACTGGGATTGCTGGATCACGTGGCAGGTTTTTCCTTTGTTTCAGGGTGACGAGCAGGAGAGATATTGCAGGTTTAAAGTCTGATTCTCTTGCTTTCTTCTAGAAGTCTTTTCACATCTCTGTGGCTCTGGGAACTGTCTCATACACATATTTGAGTATGGCGATATTCCAGGTGATAGTCGTGGTGCCATATATTTGTTTTTGGTTTTCTGTGGGACTGGGGGGAGTGAAGCCTCTTTGCCTCCATTTTTGGACTGGAAACCAACTGCCCATTATATTTTAAAATATGAGGTCTGTAGGTGACCCATGATTGATGGACCAAGTCATGGATATGGGTGCCCCCATTCACAGAGTTGACAGGTCTAGCTCTGAGGGACAAGGACCACTGTGGGCTATACATAGAAAGAAAGCACATAGGGAGGAAGTGGAACATGAGAATGGATGTTAGCAAATAGGTATGACCCTGGGGAATAAGGGTAAAAGAATCCAGTTATGAAACAAAGACCATGAGGTGAGAAAGTCAGATCAGGGGACAGAGCAGAATAGCCTGGCTGGGGAGTGGATAAGTTAGAGAAGCAGACTAAGGTCTGGTGCAGAAAGGCTTGATGCTAGGTGCTGAGGACTGACTCTGGGGAGGTTCCTCATGTGAGACAGTCGATCTCCCCTGAGACTTGCACATTCTTCCATAACTAAGCCAACAGACACAGCCTCTCATACAGATAAGGGGGAAACAAGCTGAGCAGGAAAGAGGTGGCTGCTGCAATAAAGGCTCACTGACCCAGGCCTGGGCAGGAGGTTTGTGGGCTTGTGTTTGAGGGTAGCTATGCTACTATTGATAGTAGTAAAGTACCACATCTTCAGCCTGGAGGCTGTGATGGAGGGAGTGAATCTGACACAGATCCACTAACACTGACTTGATCAAGGAGCCCAGGTCCTTGGGTGGGTGCTCAGGAGATGATCAGCTTGTCCTGGTTTCTCCTGGTGCCAGGACAAGTAGTTTTCATTGTTGGAGCTTGATAAAAGACTCTGGCTAGTCTTGTAGCTGATGGTGACCCTCTTTCCTAAAAACCAGGAAACCCTGGGCCTGTGTTATCACAATGTTCCAGCAGGTACTTTGTGTTGGAGAAATCCTGGAATGGTATAGAAAATCTACCTTCCACATTCAGATGATGCCAAGGGACTAAGGAAATGACCCAGAACAACCCAGCTTTGGAAAGTGCATGAATTTATTAGAGGTTACTTACACAGGGCTCTCATTCCTAGTCAAGACAGGAAGCCTCTGGACACTCACTCTTGGGTGGCTGTAAGAGTTCTTCAGAAAGTGAGATCTTCATTGCCTGCCTCTTTGTGGAGATGTAAACGTTCTGTAAAGTAATAAAGAGCACTAGCACTCCCATGTGCTCTCCGTCCTGCTCCCTCTCTCTTTCTCTCTCTCCCCTCATCGTTGCATATTTATATACAATACAGGTTAAGCATGAACAGTACCTCCCATTAGCCAGAGACTTTAATATTACAATTAACTGAGGAGTACTAAGGCAAATAAAGCAGCTTAAAACAGTGCAACCTGGGCTTAAGATTTATGTCCATGTGCACAAAAGGAGCTACTTAAGGATAATTTTGTGTTTTGTATTTCTTTCAGATTTTTTTGTTTGATGTATATAGTTAGGCTCAGCAGAGACCTACATGAATTCTATTAAACATGACAAAGCTTTCGAGCTTCCATTTGCTCCAGCAATATCACTATTGGAGACTTACCCAAAGAGAAAAAAGTCATTTTATCAAAAAGTCACATGCACTTGAATGCTCAATGCAGCACAATTCACAATTACAAAGAAGTGGAATCAACCCCAGTGCCCATCAATACCTGAGAAGGCTAATAAAATGTGGTATATATATACTATGGAATACTATTCAGCCATAAAAAATGGTGAACTAATACCTTTTGTAACAACTTGTATACATCTGAAGTCCATTTTTCTGAGTAAAGTATTGCAAGGATGGAAAAACAAATACCATGTGAACTCATTATTAAACCAGAACAAATTGATCAACACCCTTGTTCATATACGGTAGTAATACTCAAAGGAAACCAAGTAGGTGGGAAGGGGGAGGGGCGGATATATAAATTCACACCTCACTAGTACAATGCACACTATCTAGGTGATGGGCACATTTATGTTAATAACTTTAACTCAAACTGCACAATAGTAATTCACATAACCAAAATGATTGTACCCAAATAATATTCTGAAATTTAAAAAAGGAGGGAACTTGTATTCTTCCATTATACCTGCAAGGAATGGACAGTGACCATACATTGTATCACTAAGATATTAAAACATATAGCTACCACGGCAGGTTTCTTTATCATAAATAGTCTATTTTAGATGAAACATAAAAAAAACTACACATTAGAGTCATTTTTCCAATTTTATAAAAATATTATTCTTCTAACTTTCTCATCTGAGCCCCAGGGCCCTAGGAAGGTGAGAAGTTGGGGCTGTAACTGCATCCTGCTGATTATCACCCATCTGATACCCTCAGGCCTCCCTTCCAGGGAACTCTAATCCTTCCCTCTGAGAAGATAGCCTCACTCTGAAGGAGCCCATACAAAGATCAGAGAGTATGAGAGCAAAAGTGCCTGCCCGGTGAGTTATAAAGACAAACAGTGGAAAAAACAGGGACAAAATACCCTTACCCTAGACATGATTGTAAGAACCCAAATCAACTTAAGATTATAATGTTCAGAAAATTTTTCAAATAAAAATAGTTTTTATATCAATTGTAGTCTTTCAAACCAACTGTAGTGAACTTGAAAGCATAAATTACTTTTGTCATAGACACTACGTGTTTGTGAGCATATGATTTCATACCTTCGTTGAAACACATGCCAGTATATGAAATATATTTATGCCACTAGATAGAATAAAGATAGACTGTTCAAATTTCTGTCTATATATCAGACTCTCTTTTAAACTTATTTACATATTTGAGGTTCCTCCTGGATATCTTGGAGACAATTCTGCATCCAGACCAGTTCTGTGATATTTCCCTCTGATAAATATTCAGAACCAGAGTCACTGCAGACTTAGAATCACCCTGGCCACTGCTTTTAGGTGCACCAGTTTCTCAAGTAATCTCTCAAATTTTCCTGAGGTCTGCTAGGAAAAGTTTCTCTCTGTCCCTAGCAGAATTAAGATGTCATAGCTCCTCCTGGGAGAAATAGGTGGAACAGCTCCATTTCCCAAGCTCAGATAGAGCAGTTCTTCAATATACAAATAGAAGCATCATTATTTGTATGTAACAATGTATATATAACATATCCGTATCACAAATTCTTCTGGGAAGAGGGCATCATGGACAAATCAAACAAGACCTCTGAACTCACATAACTTTCATTTAATGGGAGGAAAGGGTAATAAACAAGAAAATAACATTTCTTGGTCATTCCCCCCTTGCTCCTCAGATATTAGTCCCTGAAGTGATGCCATTACCCAGGGGAAGTGGGGCATGGATGGGGCCAGAGACCAAGGGAATACTAGTCTCATTAATTACTGGATACCCAAATCATGTTTAGAGCATACACAGTGATCTTTCAATTCATCATATTCCTGAAGCATGACACCAGCAAGGTCAGGGACAACAATCAGTGCTTTGTCACTGTATATGAAAATCATGGGACATGATTTTAGCAGAACATCTTTTACTGTGTTTAATATTTACTTGTAGTAAAGATAATTTTCTTCGTCTTTACTTTTCTCTATTTTTTCTTTCAATATGAAGTTTTTCTAGGTAAAGGAGAGAAGGAAACATTTTTATTTTGTTCCTCAGCTCTCTAGTGACTCTTTGAAGCTCTATCTTACCTTTCCCTACTGTATTCTTTAACTAAGAGTTCTGGTCACAGGAGAGTGAATGTTGTTGCTCTCTCACCCACATCAACTATTTTCTCCTTCCAAAGCTCTCAATTACTGTGTGGTAGACTGGTTTTGGAAATACTTATTCCGACCCAATTCCATGGATGGAATGTAGGATAGAAATTTCATCTTTGAGAGAAGCCATCACCTTGGCTACAGTGATATGGCAAGTTGGTCATTACATAAGCTTGCCCACTTTGTCATAATCTCAGGATTCCTGCTGGAATTTGAGGAAAGAGAGTCATACATGAGCAAAGAGTATATTACACCAGGATCTCCTGGCATCCACTCTAAATCTTCCCTTAATATGGAACTTGTACAATGGAAGACAAAGTGGAGAGGCAGGAGTAAACTGCATTTTAGTGATTAAAAATAAGTGACTGAATTAAGATCAAGCTTCTTTTAAAACTTCTTCTCAGCCCCTTTACTACTCAATGCAGTGTAAGTTGAGATTTCGGCTCACAGAAAGTGAAAATTTGCCAAAAAATCCTGTAGTCTTAACTAACCTAATTTGGCAATGAAATTGGAAACATCACCATTTAATTTTTATCCTGCAAAGTTAAGTCACAGAAAACACAAAATGACCATTTTAAAAAATGGTGTGTTCTTAACCTGGAGAATCATGAGCACTGTAGGTCAATATTATATACAACAGCAACTCTCAGGGAGAAAATTCACTATTTCATAATGTTGTCAGTTTTTTTAAAATTTAAAAATATTACAAACTCTTGACTTAAAGCATAAAGTTAGTTTAAAAAACTTTTAGTTAGCAGCCTAAGAATTATTTGTGAATGAGTGCAGAAGACAAAAAGGACATGAAAACACACATACACACTTTGTAATGCAAATAATGGTGAAATTGGTAACAGCAGTGATCAGCACTTTTTTTTTTTTTTTTTTAGAGGCAGAGTCTCATTTTGTCACCCTTGGTAGAGTGCTGTCACAGCTCACAATAACCTCTAGGTCTTGGACTTAGGCAATTCTCTTGCCTTAGCCTCCCAAGAAGCTGGGACTACAGGTGTCTGCTACAACGCCTGGCTATTTTTTTTGTTGCAGTTTGGCTGGGGCCGGGTTCAAACCCACTACCCTCAGTATATGGGGCCAGCACCCTACTCACTGAGCCCTAGGCACCACCTGATCAGCATGTTTTAATTAGCTGCATATGTTCACATGCATTTTGCAATCTTTCTTTGTCACAAATTATATTATCTTTATCTCCTAAATAGCAAAAACGCTGCTTTAAGTGATGACTTTTAGAATAAATTTAGGGACAAAGAAATAAAAAGGCGTTGAGTAACATTTCTCTATACAGAGAAAGTACTTGAGTCATCACAGACACAAAAGGCACCACGACCTCTGTGCAGACACCAGTGTTTCCCCTCTGTATTGTGCAGACAGAGGCTCCCTTTGCAGCCTCCCTTTGCAGTCTCTGCTTGGGACTCTGTGGCTTGTTACACTCATAGCAGTACAGGCTTTGTTTTTATCCCATAGCCCCTTCCTCCCTGTTTTTTCTGCAATTAACAACAACTTCCTAGGTGCTAGTGGTCTTCATCCTATGATGAAGAAAATTGATCCTAGGTGGCCTGCATGATGCCAAGTCTCTGATTTATCTTGATCCAGGCTCCAATTCCAGGGCCACCCCTCCCTCTTCAGTTGCAGGAGGAAGCAATTGTTTATGATGAGGTGGATGAGTCTGTCAGCACCAGTCACAGCTGTCACTCTGAGGAGATGTAGAAGCCCAGTGACAGTGAGGAGGAAAAACATGGAGGGCCCAGACCAAGAATGAGGTACAGCTTGTCAGTTCACTGGGTATTAGAGAGCTGCCCTTCTGGTCTTTGGACAATGACGTATGTGTGAGGGACACATCCTGTGGGGAAATATACCATCTTCATGTCATAAAGGTGGATCATTTCAGAATGCTAAGAGTATCATCAGCAGGATCTGGAGAACTGCTTTGTTATCTTTAAAAATTTTGAAAGAAAGGAGACCGACAAATGCTAACAAACATGAAAAAATGCTCATTGTCCCTAATCATTGGAGAGATACAAATCAAAACCACCCGGACACATCACCTAACCCCAATGAGAATGGCCCACATCACAAAATCTCAAAGCTGCAGATGCTGGCATGGATATGGAGAGAAGGGAACACTTTTACACTGCTGGTGGGACTGTAAACTAATATAACCTTTTTGGAAGGAAGTATGGAGAATTCTCAAAGAACTCAAATTAGACCTCCTATTGGATTCTGCAATACCACTACCCAGAAGAAAAAAAAATCCTTTTATCAGAAGAACATTTGCACTAGACTGTTTACTGCAGCTCAATTTACAATCACCAAAATGTGGAAACTACCTAGATGCCCACCAACCCAGGAATGGATGAACAAGCTGTGGTATACGTGTACCATGGAATACTATCAAGCCATTAAAAAAGATGGAGACTTTACATGTTCTGTATTAGCCTGGATGAAAGTGGAACACATTCTTCTTAGTAAAGCATCACAAGAATGGGTGCTTGTACTATCCATTGTACTTAATGGACTCAATTCTAATGTGCTTTATCTAATATGAAGGCAGTAGATGATCTAATACAATTTGGGGGATAGGGGAATGAGGTAGTTGGGATAGGGAGGAGGGGGGAGGATGGGGGGTCATGGTGTATGACACACCTCTTGGGGGTGGGACACAACTATAAGAGGGACTTTATCTAACAAATGCAATCGGTGTAACCTAATTCTTTGTACCCTCAATGAATCCCAAACAATAAAAAAATTTTTTGAAAGAATTTCACACTCACAGAAAAAGCTCCTATTTCTCACTGGAACTATTTGAGTATAAGATGAAAACCTGGTAGGTACACCCTTAAGATTTTACTGTGCATTTCCTACAGATGACTTTCTCCTACATAACCATAATACAAAAGAGAAATCAGGTAATCAGCAGAATATATAGCTCCATCTAGACCTCAAGTCTCTTTCAAATTTTGTAAATTGTTCTACTAGTGTTGTGGTAATAAAATGGTCCCATTCAGATTCATGTGCTGCCTTAATTGGCCCACGTCTCTCTCTTTTTTTTTTTTTTTATTAAATCCTAACAGTGTACATTAATACTATTATGGGGTACAGTGTACTGTTCCTCTGTGCAATTTGAAGTACTTTCATCCAACTGGTTAACATAGCCTTCATGTCTTTTTCTTAGTTATTGTGTTAAGACATTTATATTCTACATTTAGAGATTCACATGTACCCTTATAGGATGAACCATAGGTGTGTTCCCGCCAATAACCCTCCCTCTACCCACCCTCCCCCCTCCCCTCTCTTCCCTCTCCCCTCTCCCCATGTTCCTG
>NW_003852542.1:435330-464158 GCF_000181295.1 Otolemur garnettii | reverse complement strand
CTCCCCTCTCCCCATGTTCCTGGGCTAAATTGGGTTATAGCTTTCCTATGAAAGCTATAAATTAGTTTCATAGTGGGGCTGAGTACATTGGATACTTTTTCTTCCATTCTTGGGATACTTTGATGAGAAGAATATTTTCCAGCTCCATCCATGTAAGCATGAAGGAGGTTAAGTCTCCATTTTTCTTAATGGCTTCATACGCCAATGGCTTCATACACCATTCCATGGTGTACATATACCACAGTTTATTGATCCATTAGTGGATCGATGGGCTCTTGGGCTTCTTCCATGACCTAGCAATTATGAATTGGGCTGCAATCAACATTCTGATACAAATATCTTTATTGTAGTGTGATTTTTGGTCTTCTGGATATATACCTAATAGAGGAATTATAGGATCAAATGGCAGGTCTATTTTTAGTTCTTTAAGTATTCTCCAGATGTCTTTCCAAAAGGAATGTATTAGTTTGCAATCCCATCAGCGGTGTAGAAGTGTTCCCTTTTCTCCACATCCATGCCAGCATCTGTGATTTTGGGATTTTGTGATATGGGCTAATCTTACTAGTGTTAGATGATATCTCAAAGTAGTTTTGATTTGCATTTCTCTGATGATTAAGGAAGGTGAGCATTTTTTCATATGTTTGTAGGCCATATGACTGTCTTTGTCAGAGAAATTTCTCTTCAAGACCCTTGCCCACCTTGACAGGGGATGACTTGTTCTATTCTTGCTAATACGTTTGAGTTCTCTGTGGATTTTGGTTATTAAACCTTTGTTGGAGACATAACCAGCAAATATCTTCTCCCATTCTGAGGGCTGTCTACTTGCTTTATTTACTATGCTTTTGGCTGTGCAGAAGCTTTTTAATTTGATCAGGTCCCAGTAGTGTATTTTTGATGTTGCTTTAATTGCCCCGGGGGGTCATCTTCATAAAATTTTCACCCATCCTGATTTCTTCAAGTGTTTTCCCTACACTTTCTTCTAGCATTTTTATAGTTTCATGTAGACTATTTTTATAGTTTCACTGAGAAAGTGATCCATTTTTGCTTTCCATTTCTCTTCATCCTTGCAAGCTTGGGAACATTCAGAAGCATTGTCTTCAATGTCAGAGATCCTTTCTTCTGCCTGCTCCATTTTGTTACGGAAGGATTCTACCATATTTTTCAGATCTTTGAGGGCTGCAACCTCTTGCCTCAGTGTTTCAAAATCGTTGGTCATTTTATCTTTGAAATTGTTGAATTCTTAAGACATCTTTTGAATAATTTCTTGAAAGTCTAATTCCCTCCTCTCTTCCATTCTGTTAATCTTATTTACTATCCAAATTCTGAACTCAATTTCTGACATCTCAGCCATCTGTTTATGGATGGAATCTTCAATTGCATCTGCCCCAACCTTCCTTGGGGGAGTTGATCTACTTTGGTTATTTGAATTACCAGAGTTTTTCCACTGATTCCACCCCATGGTGAATTTACACCATGTAGGGACTGTACCAGAACCTTTCAGTCAGTGGCCTCCACTGGAGAAGATATGGCTTCCTCTGGTTGCCCAGAGAGGCAGAGTGTGTCTGTCCGGAAGAGCCTGAGGGGTGTAAGCCTTGTTGTTCTCACTTCTGTGGCTGCTGCTCTTCACCTTGGGGTACCACTGTTCTAGTATGGTTCCCTCTAAACTGACTGTCCTCTCATAGTTCTTGGGTGGCTGGTCAGGGATGCTGGGAGTGTATAGCTCTGGCAATTCTGGGCCTGCCCAGTGCGGGTGCCTGGAGCAGGGAACGCCTCCACTTCCACCCACAGGACACAGGCTCTATCAAGCAGTTTTGGGCTTGCTCAGAGCCAGGGACCCCTCTGCTGCTGCCCGCGGGTTGTGCACAGCTCTTGCAAGCAGTTTTCAGCCTGCCCAGTGTGGGAGCCTGGTGCAGGGAACTCTGCTGCTGCCGGCAGGATATGCAGGCTCCAGCAAACAGTTCTGGGCCTGTCTGGAGTGTGGGACTCCTCCGCTGCCCTCTGCGGGTCTCACGCAGCTCTAGCAAGCAGTTCCTGTCCCACCGGGAACTGGGAACTACTTTGCCACTGCCCGTTGGTTGCGCAGCTCTAACAAGCAGTTCTTGGCCCTCTGGGAGCTGGGGATACTTCTGCCACTGCCTGCAGGGTATGTAGCTCTAGCAAGCAGTTCTGGCCCCATCTAAAATGGGGGACTCCTCCCCTGGCCCTGTGGGGTACACATGGCTCTAGCAAGCAGTTCTGGGCCTGCCCGGAGTGGGGGACTCCTCTGCCACCTTGGCCTGCTTTTCTTTAAGTTTCTTCAGTCTAGATCAGTTCTTCAGTCTTTCCCAGAATTTCCTAACTGTTAATTTTAAAACTTAAACACTAGCTGTTTTGTAGACCATTCCTCAATTTGGATTTATTTGTTTTCTCCTCATAATTGAAGTCAGCTAATGCATGCAGTATTTTAGTTTCCTAAGATTGTCATAACATAGTTCCACAGATGGGGTGGCTTCAACATCTGAAATTTATTTTCTCATGATTCTAGAGGCTGAGTTTGGGATCAAGGTGTCAGCGAGAGTGTTCTCTTCTGAGCTCTCCGTCCTTGTCTTGGACATGGCTGCTTTCTACGTCTTAACGTGGCTTTTCCTCCACGTGCATCTGTGTTCTCATTTTCTCTTGTAATTAGAACACCAGCCATGTGGGTTTGGATCCCAACCAAATGACCTCATTTTATGTATCCAGCTCTTTAAATACCCTGTCTTCAAATACTGTCATATTCTGAGGCACTGTGGGTTACCATGTCAACATGTGAATTTCGAGAGTTCAGCCCATCACTGGCAGGAGTATCAAGAAATGATAGTCTGCTCTTCTCATTGCATCCTATCAGGGGATTTCAATCTGCCTCATCACTGTTGATATTCATTTTGGACCTGAACTAAGGTGGTGTCTGATAGAATTCTCTGATGCACAGTTTTTTCCCCCCTTTATAATTATTAAAAATGTTTGGAGAAGTAGTTTGATACCTTATGACTATCATATTCCTCCTTAAAATGTCAGTATGAATTCACAGATTAATATTTCCTTTCAAGTGTTAAGATTATCATCATTCATTATTTTGATGCTCAGAATTCCTCAGATTTGGCCAATCATTGTCCCATATAATTTTTTTCTATTTCCTTTTACCATAACCCCATTATTCTTTGAGTGTTTTCTTAGTTTTGAGATAATCCTGGCTCATCTTGTATTTTCCCTATCCTAGAGCCAGAAACAGACATTTCTCCAAAGACATTGATTACTCTTAGGGGAAAAATAAATCTTTAGAATAAAAGATCTAGTGGTTGCAATGTGGAACTGTAGTATCATTGTTCCTAGACTAGGAAAAATTGTTTATCTATTTATTGATCTATCTAGCAGCATGCACAGACAGGTTCATGTCTATATCTACAAAAAAGCATGGGTTTACACTGATATCCGTAAGTCCATTTCAAAATCACAGAGCTTATTCAAATTTTCCTCTTTCATTACTGTAACAATTTTCCCTAAAAATAAGAATCTTGGCTCTAATTATTGTTAGCATATTTACATATAGAATGACCCCCCCATTCAAAACATCTCTTTATGTCATCATCCCACGCACCTCCCTAGCAGACAACTCTGCACACACAGACCCTCACACCATGCTCCAGATCTGATGCCCTTTCTGTGGCCTTCATCATTTTTGCACCCCAAGTGTGGGTGTCCTCCTTATTCTACTTGTGCCTATGTGCTGGGGGCCTTTACCCACTTGAATGCCCTGCTCATCCTACCCTCTGGGTCACCTGCACCAGGTCAGCAGCACCACCTCACCTTTGTGAGAACACCCTTTTCCCACACTGTAGCTCCAACACCCCAGGAAGGCTTTCCATTTGCAATTCCTGACTGCTTCTCCCCTCACCCTGCTTAGTCCCCACTGTCTTAACCTAGACATTGAGAATTACTTTCTCTTAGGAACTGGAAGAGATGGTAGGATGGTGGAATATTCAGGCTTAGGGAGCGCACAGTAGATTGAGGGGTGCACATGAATACTGGCTCTCCACTTCTAAAGTATGTGACTTGGGCTGAGGGGATGGAAAACATGTGTGATAATCTGAGGAACACGGGGGACTTCTAGCATGAATATGTGTAGCAGCAACAGAGCCAGGAAAGCAGCTGATGCTCCTCAGGTTGGGAGGGAGAAAGTCCTTGACCTTGGATGACCTGATAGAAAGAGTGCAACAGAGGTAGAATCTTAGGGGTATCAGCTAACATTTTTTGTTTCCCCATTCTTAGAAGGAAGATTCTCTATTCTAAATACAAACTCATAGATCCTGAGGACAGTAAGAACCAGAACAATTACAGATGGTTTTATCTTATGAACATCAGGGAGAAACTCCTCTGGGACTGAATGTGACACCCCCATCTTATGTGGATACCAGAAGGAACTGAATATGAAGGGGCATCTGCTCTGTGGCTACAAGGCCAGACCTTCCAAACCCCTCCCTGATTTGCATGTTTTCCCCAGAGCCCATATCTACTCTTCAGAATCCTGCTGAAGAGGCTACTCAGTGGTTCTGGGGAAGAAAGAGCCTTTGGCTGACCTAGATGGACATGGATGTCCTGACTTACCTGTGCTGCCTATTGCTGTTCTGGTGCCCAGGTGATAAGGGGAGTGCAGGGAACATTACTGAGATTATGGGAATTCTAACTGTGCGATAGTCCTAGGGCCTCTATAGATCTCTGAACCATGATCTCCCCTTAGAGACCCAAGTGTTCTCAGGTTAGAGGGGAATAGGGCTGCTGGAATATGCTGGCAGAAAACAGAGTGGGACCTCATTAACAAATGTGACTTTGTCCTTTTCTTTCTTCTCAGCCACCGTAGAGAGCACTGTGCTGATCCAGTCTCCAGTCTCCCTCTCTGTGTCTCTGGGAGACAGTGTCGCCATCAATTGCAAGGCCAGTCAGAGCGTTAGTGATTATGTATGCTGGTATCAGCAGAAGCCAGGCCAGCCTCCTAAGCTTCTTATCTATGATGCTGATGACCGACATTCTGGTGTCTCATCGCGATTCACTGGGATACAGTCAGGGACAGAATTCATTTTCACAATTAGCAACATACAGGCTGATGATGCTGCCATTTATTACTGCCAGCAGGGCTATACAGTCCCTCCCACGGTGTTTCAGCCCTTAGCATAAACCTTCCTCTGAGGCTGGTTGTGCAGTGGGGTTATGTGGTTTTGCATCTGCACTGTCCCCTGTGGTGTGCTCAGAAGTACAGGGTCTATTTTCAGGAAGATCTTCAGACCTCATGGGAAACGACCTGCAAGGGATTTTAGTCTCTCCAAAGCTTACTTTTGCGACAATAAAAACCAACCAAACCTCCAATTAATTTTAGAAAAGAGATCTCTAGATTAGGCTGTTAAATGACTCTGTCAATAGCATGATCTTGGAATTCCTTCTTTGGGAAAAAGGTGTTTTTAAAGATGGGAACTAAGTTAAAAAAAAAAAAAAGCCCATGTCCAAGGAAATAATACAATACCAGCAACTACTGTTGCTCTGTCTATTGCTATTTTACTGAAGTCCTAAAGACTTTATATGTGTTGAATATTGTCCAAAAGGCACAGAACCTAGTGCAACTAATCCCACAGCAATCATCTGTAGATCAGAAACTAGAGGTTGTCATGAGGTAGTGTTTCTAAGAAAAGAATTTATCAACAGATACACTAACATTCATAATCTAATACTTTGACTCCATAATTTCTACTAATTAATTAATTAATTAGGTGAGGGAAGGTGAGGGAAGAAGGGTGAGGGAAGAAGCAGTCAGGAAACACAGATGGAAGGCCTTAAATTTCTAGATATAGCCAAATATAATAAAGTATATATGCTGTATATAAACTCAGTATAACATATTCTCAGTTCTCAGTGAAGACAAAGATGAGAACATTCCTGAAGCTGCTACCCAGCTCGAGACATTGAGTGTTCCAAGGTCCTGAAGGTTCCCTCCTTTCCACCTCTGTCAACTCCATGCTCAATCACCATTGCCCGAGGCCATCATTGCTCTGTTTTCTTTGGCTATTGACTGACTTTCCTTGTTTTTAACCATCACATAAATGGAATCCTAGCGTATGTACTCTTTGAAATCTTGCTTTTTTGACCTATATGCTTTTTGACCTTTGCCTGTATGGTTGGGGTGGGAGTAATTTTCTACTTTCTACTACTGAGTTCTATATATATATA
Organism: Otolemur garnettii; assembly: GCF_000181295.1. Taxonomy (NCBI): domain Eukaryota; kingdom Metazoa; phylum Chordata; class Mammalia; order Primates; family Galagidae; genus Otolemur; species Otolemur garnettii. The sequence goes on along the minus strand of NW_003852542.1, from coordinate 457,924 downwards.
TACATTAAAATATATATATTAATGTATAATTAATATATATATTAAAATAAGACAATCTAGTCATTCCTCAGTTAATTGCTTATTTTTGGTTTGGGGGTATTATTAACATAGGTCTTAGGAACAGTTTGCATGCTTTCTATGGACTTGTACACTCATTTCACTTGGGGATAGCCCTAGGAATGGACATGCTGAGTCACAGGGTTGGCACGGATGTTGGTACTGCCAAACATTCTCAGAAATGGTGAACATATTTGCACTGTACCAGCTATGTATAAAAGTCCCAGGTGTTGTAAATCCTTTACAATAATTAATATTGTCAGATATTTTATTATGTTTCTATTGATAAATCTGAAATGGTATCAAGGTTAAACTTACCTTTCCTGATGATAAGATAAGAGACAACTTTTTACTGTTTATTTATCTAACTTTTTTTGCAGTTTTTGGCCGGGGCTGGATTTGAACCAGCCACCTCTGGCATATGGGGCTTGTGCCCTACTCCTTTGAGCCATAAGCACCACCCTACTGTTTATTTTTTATTGACCTTTTGCACACCTTGTTTTCTGGGAGGTGCCTACTCTTAATTATAATCTAGACTAATCCATCATTTTTTCTTCTGTGATTATTTTATGTGCTATGTGTGTCCTGTATAATAAATCTTTGCCTGCCTTTAAGATCTAAAAATATTATCCTATGCTTTTAGAAGTAGCATTATTTTAACTCTCATATTCAGTTTATAATATATCTCAAGTATATACTTCTGACTGGTATGAGGTGGGTCAAGGATTTAGTTTTAATTTTTAATTATTTATTTATTTATTTATTTTGAGACAGAGTCTCAAGCTGTTGCTCTGGGTAGAGTGCCGTGGCATCATAGCTCTCAGCAACCGCCAACTCTTAGACTTAAGTGATTCTCTTGCTTCAGCCTCCCAAGTAGCTGGGACCACAGGAGCCCGCCAGAACTCCTGGTTGTAGGTGTTTTGGTTGTAGTTGTCAGTGTTTTTTGGTGGGCCTGGGCTAGATTCGAACCCGCCAGCTCTGCTATATGTAGCTGGCATCCTAGCTGCTGAGCTACAGGTACTGAGCCTTAATTTTTTATTTTAATTTCAACATCAGATCTTACTGATTTGTTGGAAAAGCAAGCAGAACAAAACAGAAAGCTCAACCTGTATCTCACAGTGTTGCCTCTAGAAATCTAGTAAATGTGTATTTGTCAGTTTTTTTTCCCCCTGGACTTTCTCTATTTAAGTATCTGTATGCCTAAAATATATCATGCTTTCTTAATTAATATAGCTTTATAATAAGTATAGAAATCTGGCCTTATAAATCTTCTAAATTTCTTTTTCTTTTCAAAACTTTCTGGTCTGGCTCAGTGCCCATAGCTGGTGGGTTCAAACCTGGCCTGGGCCAGCTAAACAACAATGACAACTGCAACAGAAAAGTAGCTGGGCATTGTGGCAGGCCCCTATAGTCTCAGTTAGTTAAGAGGCTGAGGCTAGAGAATCACTTAAGTCCAAGAGTTTGAAGTTGCCGTGAGCTGCGACAGCACATCACTCTACCGAGGGCTACATAGTGAGACTCTATGTCTCAAAAACGAAGAAACAAAAAACTTTCTGGCCTATTCTAGGCCCTTTTAATGTCTATCTAAATTACAAATTCACTTTATTAACTGCAAAATATCCTTTGGGTATTTTAATTGATCTGCATTAAATTTATATGTCATTTTGGGAAAATCAAAAGCTTAATGATACCGAGTCTTTTACTCTATAAACAAGAAAATAATCTCATCCCTTGGGGTGTCTGCCCACATCTGACCACAAGAGGGTGCACAGGAAACACAGTAATTGTTAAGAGGGCTGTGTGTGTGTCTCTGGATATAAAGGCTGAGAGTCCAGGCTAATTCTGGGTGTTGTTTATCATTATTATTATTACTACTGGAGCTGCCCTTTTACAATCATCAATAATTTCACGCTGTGAAACAGGTCCACTATGCACTGTACCAACTTGTCTGAGTCTGGCGGGAGAGAACAAGTCCTCCCCTCTCCCCAGCAAGCTTCATAAGTGGCTGTATTATTTATAGATAGGCAGCAAGGGACAGCACAGCCAGTCCTCCAAAGTTCTGGAAGGCGACCCAGAGAGGATCTGTATATGTCCCACATGCACCACAGCTGAGGGACCCCAGAAAGCAGCCTACCCTGGGTTTGATACCCTGGGGGATGTGACTCAGTGGGATAAAATATTGAAATACATCAGTTTTTTAGGGGGAACTGAAACAGAACGCAGGCCATTCTGGTCAGCTCTCTGCTTGTCAGGATGCTGCATTTTAGAACATTTCACAGCTATTTTTAGAAACTACAAGTGACAAAAGGGGGAGAACTGGGTTGGTCCAAGGCCACGTGGACACTGTCCTGGACACCACCCTCCCACTGCCCATTTTCCAGCATACTCCCTGGCAGCAGGGTAGCAGAGAAGACCTGTAGTGGCCTAATCACTAGGTTGTTGATAAGAAGCAGTCCATCTATCACATGCTGTGATAAGTAAGTCTGGGGAAGAGACTCACAAGGAAAATACAAGTGACTGGGAAGGTCCATCTATAAAGAAAGCAAGTGGGGTCCAGGTCCCTGGAGTGTGATCTGATCACTAAAGGGCATTGGCAGGACAGGGATGAAGGTGTCCTTACCTAGATGGAGGAAAGGGAAGCATCTTCTGGTCCTCCCCAACCCAATGGCTATGTTCTTACAGATGTATAGATTGGACCCACATTTGTTCACATTCACAGCCACCTCCTGGCCCAAGAGATAACACAGGTGTGACCTAGTTTTCCACCTGTGCAAGAACTGTGTCCTGCCCATGAGGACACCAGTTTCTTTGGTTAGATTTACAGCAGTAACTACATTCAGTAAATAAAAATAGGCAGAGAAGATATCTGTCAATACCCAGTGAAATATCACAACCTGTGACTCTTATCTCTTCTCATCTTGATCCTCTATGTTCATGCTTGAAACTTTAGAATGTCAGCTGAGCTCCATGTTTTTTATTCCCAAATCATGGCTGTGCTCAACTTGAGCCCTTGTTGGACCATCTCCCAGTGTCTTTGGACAACTGGTCTGCTCCTGAGCCACTGACCAGCCTTGTAGCAGCCTTTGGCTAAGGTTCAGAGGCTTGAGTTTACAACTTGAGTCTTTTGATAGACACACACACGATTTCTCTGATAGCCCTAAAGTATAAAATAAACCTGACCCTGCTCATTAGGCTGATGGCACACTTCTAGAAGGTTTACTCCACCTCTTCTGGGATAGATCCTCTGGCCCCTCATGCTCTGCATTCATGGTATGGGACTCTGTTCACAATAGTGCACATTTGGGGCAACAGAGTAAGATTCTGCCTCAAAAAAAAAAAATGCACAATGGGGAAAAGAAGCTGGGAAATATATATACATATATGCTGGTGGCAAAATTGGATCACCACATGTAGAAGAATGAAACATCATCTCATCATTCAAAAAATTAATTCAAGATGGATAAAAGACTTAAATGCAACACGTAAAACTACAAGAATTCTAGAAGTAAGTGTAGGAAAAAGTCTTCTACATATCAGCCTCAGATGGGTGTGATGGCTCATGCCTGTAATTCTAAGCATTCTGGGAGGACAAGGTAGGTAGATGGCTTGAGCTCTAGAGTTTGAGACCAGCCTGAGCAAGAGCAAGGCCCCGTGTCTACTAAAGATAGAAAAACTAGCCAGATGTTGTGGTGGGTGCCTGTAGTCCCAGCTACTTGAGAGGCTGAGGCAAGAGGATCATCTGAGCCCAAGAGTTTGAGGTGCTGTGAGTTATGATGCCATGGAACTCTACCCAGGGTGACAGAATGAGACTGTCTCAAAAAACAGAAATAGATATCAGCCTAGAAAAAGAATTTATAGCTAATGTCCAAAAGGAAATTAAAGCAACAACAATAATAAATAAATGGGGTTTGATTGAACTAAAAAGCTTCAGAACAGGTAAAGAAACAATCAGCAGAATAAATACATAACCTACAGACTGGGAGAAAATATTTGCAAACTATATATTTGATACAGGGCTAATATCCAGAATTTATAAGGAACTCAATCAAATCAGCAAGAAAAATGTGAACAGCTCCATTAAAAAGTAGTCACAAGGCATAAACAGAAACTTTTCAAAATAAGAAAAAAATGACCAATAAACATATGAAAAAAATGCTCAATATTACTCATCATCAGGGAAGTGCATATCAAAACCACAATGAAATATCAGCTTACCTATTAGGTCGGATTTTATTTATAAGTCCAAAAACTATAGATGCTTATGTGGATTCAGAAATAAAGGAATGCTTATACACTATTGGTGGGATTGCAAATTAGTACCAGCTGTGTGGAAAACAACGTCCTCAAAGAACTAAAAGTAGACCTATCATTTGATCCAGCAATCCAATTATGGGGTATCTACCCAAAGGAAAAGAAGTCATTTCATCAAAAAGTCACCTGAACTTGAATGTTTATGGCAGTATAATTCACAATTGCAAAGATGTAAAAACAACCCAATTGCCCATCAATTCATGAGTGAATTAATACAATGTGGTTATATGCATACAACGGATACTCCTCAGCCTTAAGAAAGATGAATTAAAGTCTTTTGCAACAATTTGGATAGAACTGGAGACCATTATCCCAAGTGAAGTATCTCAAAAATGGAAAATAACCCAACAAACCACAACGTGTATTTGTTACTAAATTATAACTAACCAATGAAAGCATGTGTGCACGAAGGAAAGTAACATCAGTGGAAATGAAGCAGGGGGTAGGTGGTAGGAGGGGAGCAGCAAACCCGTTATCTATGGGCACTATTTGTGGGATATAGTGAGCACTATTTGTGGGATGGGCACACTTTCAGCCATGATCACAAAAGCCATCAACAAAACAAAAACTTTTGTACCCTTTTAATATTTTGAAATTAATCTCCCGTAGGTATAAAGCTGAAAAGAATTTTCAAATACAACTATTTCAGGGCTCTGAAAATGTCAAAAGCATTAAAAGCAATTGAGAAGTATTTGTACTTGAAAAGGTACAAGAGTTGTGAGTAGGGACAGAAGATATGTGTGGACTTTTGCCTAGAATTGCTTCTTTCCCGCTCAGCTCAGTCAGCAAGAACTTCAGGACTAGAATTTTATCAACATGAGGAAAACAGCAGAAACTACCAGTCTGCTGCCAAAGAAGCGTGGAGGACTCGAGTTGAGGTAGGGAGTAAATTAAGATAGCTCAGTGATTCAAGCTATTTAAATATTAAATGTTAGAATATTCAGAGAAATAATGGAAAGGCCTTTCAAATGTAATGAAACACCTTAATGTGTAAAACAAAGCAATTCAATGAAACTTGTAAAGAGTGAACACTGTAAATTTCACAGCTACCCACAATGTAGTTAAAATACTGAAAGACAGTGAGAAAATCTTTAATGCAATAAGAAAAAAACAGACTCACTATATACTGGGAAACAATAATAAGGTCATTAGGTAACTTTTCATCATGATGGATGGAGGTTAGAAGACAGTGGAACAACATATTTAAATGCTGATAAAAAGTAAAAAGTAATTTTTTTTTTCATCTAGGGAAACCAATCTTCAAAATCTATAGGCAAAGTAAAGGAAAAAACTTTGATAAACAACAAATGAAGAGAAATTATTACTGGCAAACATGCCCTACGGAAATTCAAGAGGAAATACTTTTATGTTCACAGGAAATAGGATGGATGGTCATTGAACTCCACAAAAAGGATCAAATGGCAGGTCTATTTTTAGTTCTCTAATGGAATATTATGCAGCCATAAAGAAAGACAGAGACTTTACCTCCTTCATGTTTACATGGATGGAGCTGGAAAATGTTCTTCTTAACAAAGTATCACAAGAATGGAAGAAAAAGTATCCAATGTATACAGCCCTATTATGAGATTAATTTATAGCTTTCATATGAAAGCTATAACCTAATTATAGCCTAAGAATATGGGGAGGGGGAGGGGGAAAGGAGGAGAAAGGGGTGGATGGGTGGAGGGAGGGTGATTGAAGGGATCACCTCTATGATTTATCTTACAAGGGTACAAGTGAATCTTTCTAAAAGTAGAATATAAACGTCTTAACACAATAACTAAGAAAATGACATGAAGACTATGTTAATCAGTTTGATGAAAATATTTCAAATTGTATATGAAAACACTACACTGTACCCCATGATTGCATTAATGTACACAGTTATGATTTAATAAAAAAAAAAGAAATCCACAAAAAGAAATGAAAGCCTCAAAAATATTAAATGAATAAGAGATAATCTAGAAACAAAATCATAACTTCATTTTATATGATGTAAAATTCAGAAAAATCAAAAATATCGTGATAGGGATTAGCTGGCCAGTTACTTTGGTTGGAACACGAGGAGCAGTCATTGACTGGGAAGGTGCAATAAGGAAGCATCAGGAGAATTGGAAATCTGCTATATTTGTAACTGAATGATGACTCTGGGTAAAATGCCCCTCAGTTGCAGACTTAAGATTTCTATCCCCGACTCTGTGTGTATTTTATGTCATTAAAAATATCAGCAAAGCTAGATAATTTGAACAAACATGAACGAAGTAATAACCATCACTAAATAATCATAGAAAATGAACTTTATCAAAAGGTAGTGTAAAATGTTCCCAGGAAAGTGGTAAAGAATTAGAAAAGTGGTCGTGAAAACAGGAGAATATATTTAAATATGCTCATACTTCTGCTCTGGCAGCACAGATTTTATTTGTTAGTTTTACTTCAAACGCAGAGGACATTTTACGGTATTTCGCTCATGAATCTCATTCTCTTGTTAGTTCTTCCCACACCACTGCACCCACCACGGGATTTGCATGCTGTCCTCAGGGGAGGGCCTTCCTTTAGGAGTCTGAGATAAAAGCTCAGCTCTGACCCTGCCTTGACTGATCAGGACTCCTCAGTCCAACTTCTCACAATGAGGCTCCCTGCTCAGCTCCTGGGGCTGCTAATGCTCTGGGTCCCTGGTAAGGACAGAAGGAGATGAGGCAGGAGAATGGGGTGAGAGGGAGCTCTGGGGCCCCACTGCCTCCCGTGTGTGCTCTGTACATGTTAGATGAGATCTTCTCGTCCTCCAAGACAAAGGGGAAACTGAAGTTCAGGTGGGAGAGAGCGAGGAGGATTTCAGAAGGAATGAGAGCTTGTGTATTGGTGAACATTCTGACACAGAAAGTGGGGAGTGCTGTAGGGGACTTCTAGAGGTTCTCTCATGGCTTGAAAATTTCTGTTCTTACTGAAATTAAATGTTTTGGGGGTATGAACTAAAATCATAGTCATGAAAAATAATTCAGCTTGAAATAATGAAATAAAATTATGAAAATGTCTCCTAATGTTTTGTACATAACCTCATTCCTCTATCTTATTTCAGGATCCAGTGGGGATGTTGTGATGACCCAGACCCCACTCTCCCTGCCCGTCACCCCTGGAGAGCCGGTCTCCATCTCCTGCAGGGCTAGTCAGAGCCTCCTGCACAGTAATGGAAACACCTATTTGCATTGGTACCTGCAGAAGCCGGGCCGGTCTCCACAGCTCCTGATCTATAAGGTTTCTAACCGGGAATCTGGAGTCCCAGACCGGTTCAGTGGCAGTGGGTCAGGGACAGATTTCACCCTGAAGATCAGCAGGCTGCAGGCTGAGGATGTTGGGGTTTATTACTGTCTGCAAGGTACACACAGGCCTCCCACAGTGGTACAGCCCTAAACACAAACCTCCATGCTTGGAGGGGCCCAGCTGCCCAAATGTGTTATTTGATGATAGCTCAGCAGAATCTCTGGCTGTATAAGATGAACATGTTGGAGAACTCTTGGCAGCAGGTTGCCTCTGAGGGCCCTGTCTCACGGATGCCTTGTGTATATGTTAGGCAAAACCCGCTAATGATCCTGTCAGCAGCAGCAGCAACCCTCGCTGGCGTAAGTAGCAGAAAAATGAACATGATCACGTGCCTTCTGAGTAACCAGACATGACTGGAGTGCTGAGTAAAATCTCACCCTAATCCTCCTGCTTTGCCAGCATTTGTCAATAAGACTTACTCAGCATAACAGCCAGGCAATCAATACAGATTAGTGGCAATACCTGTTGAGTACCAGGTTTAGCGGTTTGTGTATATTTTTAGGAGGATGATATTTGGTAATATTCAGAAAATGGTGCTTTCTAACTTTCCCAAATTCCTTCTTCTTTTCACTTCTTATCTCCACAAAGATGGTGGCGATAGCATTCTACACAAGTTGTTCACAGGGGCAGCTGGCTGAGGACAATTAGGACAAATCTTGGTTTTTGAGCTTCTAAGTAGTTTTTATATTTGCTGCAATTGCCTTTTGCTGATAGATAAAAGTAGCTCTTGACATTCTGAAAGTTTATTTTTAAAAACAAAAATGCTTAGAAGACATAGGTGATAGAACTTACCCCATGTACCAGTGGAATAACACATAATAATAATACGTTTTCTTTTTTTTTTCTCTCCCAACAGATAAGAATTTTCAGACTACGTGCAGACTGCAGCTAGGGGAGCATTAAGGGAATGCAGGGGAGGGGAGCTACCGTCAAATCACTTGCTCTTTGGCTGACATTTGGCATGGTTGCGGGTGGTGGTCAGTGTTGAGGGTTGATGATGTGAATCCAGAAAGGATCCCAGACGTGTCACCTGTGAAGAATCACAGAACCGGAGGGACCACTGCCTGGTTCACAGGTCAAGCCTGCACCCCTGCATATTTCAAGGGAATGTAGTACATTGAGAAGGATTTTTGGTCTACAATCACCAAATGGTTATTGGTTTTCTGGTGCAATGAAAAGTGAGGTTACATTACTCAGTCCTCGTCAAACTAGCTTGACAGAGGGGAGCTTTTGAAAACTCATTCTGCCCCAAGAGGTAGCCCAGCAGAGGGACCACATGGTTTGGTTTCTGAAAACATGATACACACTGACATGCTAACCAGTAGGATCAGTAGGGGTTCCATCAACAGGGGAATAGTCAACATCAATGACTGAGACACGTATTAAGGATGGTGTGTGAAGATTTGGGAGAAAACAAACAAACAAACAAACAAGCAATAACAACATCATCCCTGAGCCCTGAGGATGGGGCTTCTGCTTTCCAAGCCCAGCATTCACATCCTGCATGATTAATGAAACCACCCTAAACATCCCATGGAAAAAACTAACAGTGAGCAGAAGCTGCCTGTGCAGCCATCAAAGCTCAGCTGGGTCCTCCTTTCCCGGCTGGAGTTCTCTGTCTGTGCCAAGTCAGATCTTCTGTCCTTCAGCTACTTGGGTAGATATGGTGGAGAACCTAAGTCAGGTGAGCATCAGCTCAACTATACAGGGTTCTCCTCACTCTGGAGTTTTAGATCACCTGGTCCTTATTTCTTCTCTGTGCTCTGATGCTATTAACATGTAACACTTCCATTTTGTTATTTTTAATTTTTCATACTTTTTGGCCTGGCAGTTTTGACTTTTCAACTCCTCATCATTGTGTCAGAGAATGGAGATAACTTTTGTTTTTTTGCAGTTTTTGGCTGGGGCTGGGTTTGAACCCACCACTTCTGGCATATAGGGCCGGTGGCCTACTTTTTTGAGCCACAAGTGCCACCTGAGAATGGAGATAACTTTTTGAAGTAAATAATATTATAGAAATGGCAACCTCAGTTTTGAAATAACAAATTAATGCATTGTTTTCACAAGATGTGGTCATTACATGAAAATAAATGATTCTCATATTATAGTATAGAATGTATGTTTTGCATAGATTCCACTTTGTATAATTCTCTAAAAGTATTTCTAAACTAGTAATGTGAATATCAGTTACATGTCATGACATGATATGAGTAAAAATCAGCAGGATAATGTATCTTGTTTATGATTGCAGAAATAACACCAGAAATGGTTATCTATTTTAAAAGAATGGTTTCCATGGTGAGTGCAGTTAAACTTGTGTTATTAAGCAGATATTCCACCAAAAAAAAAAAAATAGGAAAACTGGTTTATAGCAAGGGGGTTGTAACACACGGAGAATGACAAGTCTTCAGAGTATTTTCCACATGGTTCATTCACAAGTAGGTACACACAGCCAATCAGTAATCTACTGAGTTCACTCCCATAATCATCAGTGTGGAGACTAGGGATAGTGAATTAAAATTGTATTCTTAACCAAAAAGTCCAAAAAACATACCAAAAATGGTTTATAGAAAGGATTTTGTAAAACAGAGAATGCTAAATCTGCAAAATATATTCACAAGTAGGTGGCACATATCTAACCAAAAGTCTATTGATTTTACTCGCACAGTTATTCATGTGGATCTTGGAGATGCTGAACACACTCCTGTGAGCAGGACTCACCAGGATCCCGCACAGTGTGACGGCCACAAACACAAATCACCCCAAGAGGTTCAGCCTCTCAGTGCAGCAGGAGCAGCTGTGGTGCCCAGAGGATGAGTTCAAACCAGGCTGGGCTCAGGTGGAGCTGGCTGGAGATCCTTGGGGAAGGGGTCATCGGGGTCTCAGTCATGGGTGTGGGCTCCTTTTCTGTAAACAGCATCCAGGGTTCTCCAGGACAGCTTCCCAGATCCTCTTCCTTCTCCAGGATCAGACCACTCACATTCCACAGACTTTCCAGTCTGTGGCTGCCGTGTTCTCCCTAGAGCAGCCACTAAAGTTCCTTCCTGTCCTCGTGGCTGTATGGACACTCAGTGATGTCACTGGGAAGAGACTAGTGTGTTGTGACATCATCTGCTGCCACTGATGACGTTCAGGGCCCTCCCTGCCTTTGTCAAGTGACCATCACTTGACTGAGAGTGTCCTTCCACTCTCAGAAGAATAGAAAGCTGCCTGCACTGTGTGAGTTTTGTCTTCTGAACAAGTTGAAGTTCACAAGAGTCTTACATAAGTGCAGCACATTATATTAGTGTTGCCTATTTTGACTTCCCTTTTCACTGAATTATCTGTGAGCAGTTATTGAATCTTCCCATCCACTCTCAGATCATTCTTTTGTGAAGCTGCTAATGTATATATTTCTTTCCAGATGGATAAGATCTTCATGATAAAAGTCAAAACATGTTTCCATTATATTCTCATACTTCTATGGGTAGAAAGACTAGTTTTAGAGTTTAATTTCCTCTTCTTTCACTAGTATGTGTGGGTGCAAATAATTTAATTGATTTGAGAACTTTCTAGCTAATATAGATTTTTAGTGGTATAAAATCAGGGGTATATATTCAGAGCTTTCTTGAAATTCATAAACTGTAACTTGTTATTTTTTTTTTCCATTCGAAATACTTTCTGATTTGTTAACGTATTTCTTCTTCGATTCAAGGTTTAGGTGGTAGTATTTTACTTATTTTCCAATAATTCGGGGGTTTTTGGATAACTTTCTGATTTATAGCATAGTTCCACTTTTCTCAGAGAATATGCTTATGTAAATTGAATACATTTAATTTTATTATAGTTCCACTTTTCTCAGAGAATATGCTTATGTAATTTGAATACATTTAATTTTATTAAGATATCTTGCAGCCCACAGTATGGTCTATCTTGGTAAATGTTTTGAAAAGACTGCAATCTGCTATTGTGGTGGGGTACTTTCTGTGTTTCAGTGATGTGGGGAATCTTGACAGTAGTGTTCAAGTCTTCTGTATCCTCACTGGCTCGGGTGAGAGTCTACCTATTGCACAGCTCTTTCTTTTTGCTTCTCAGCTGGCTGGCTGCCTGTCCCATGGTAGTGGGCAAAACCAATACTCCTAGATGTGGGATGAGTCCCTCCAGAGCACAAAGAAGTTTATCAGGTGCTTCTTTTCTCTGAAGACAAAGACCCTCATTAAGCTCAGTGGAATATATGGAGTACGTATCCCTCTCTTCCCAAACCTGTTTATGGAGCACACACGATAGCTATCTCATAAGTGGGGGTAAAGGTCTTTCTTGTTTGGGCTTCAGGTGTAGGTGGGATTGTTTGGAAATAGGAGCTGGATCACAACTCCAAAAAGGGGAAATCAGCCTCTAGACCTCAGTCAGAATGATACTAGACAGCCCAGAAAGAGATCCCAGGCATTACCAGACAGTTCTATTCATCCTGACACATTTTCTGGATTAGAACTGTAGTTGTAGGGTCTTGGGTTTGACAGTGATTTTGAGATAGGGACCTGGCAGACATTCTCAATAAGGAGTCATAAGACCTGAACCAAGATCTCTAATAAAATGGTGTGGGTGGGGAAGCCAACTGAAACCAGCTAGAACCTAGATGCCTAGAATAACAACCTCAGATTACCCTCACTGCTCATTTTACCCTGCTTATAATGTATTGGAATATTAACAGAACTCCCACCAGTGCCAGGACAGTTTGCAAATGCCATGGGAACTTCCAGAAGTTACCCCATATGGTTTAAAAAGAGGAGGACCCTCAGTTCTGAAAACTCCCCACCACTTTCCCAGAAAATTTAGGAATCATTCTAATTCCACTTAACACAAAATTAAATAGAAGGCATAAAATAAGACCCCAGAAACTCATCAAGATTTCTGATGCATAAATGTGGCATATGTATCCATTTCTTTAGGCCTTGTTTATTTCCTTGTAGCGATGTTTTCTCCTTTTTAGGTCTATATGTTGCAAGGCCCCTGGCATGTGTGTATGAATGTATGTTCTCTCAAGTGTACATTCAGCTTATAATTTATCACTAATTACGAATTCAGTAAATAATTTTGAATGTCCATTAACATTACTCGAATTTTCATTAAGAGAGAAATTTTTTAGTCTTGCTAATTGCTGTGTCCTCAGGCTTTTGTAAAGTGGCTCTTTGAAAATAAAGTGCCCAATGAATATATACTCTTATGCTCCATAATTAATCTATTAGCTAGAGCCATTCAGGAACTTTATTATGTTTTATAATCTTTCTTGAAATAGTAGTCTGAGGTCACCAGTTATCAAATGCATGCTAATACCACTAGGTATTAGTGGTATTAGATGAAAGAACAAATATGCCCCCTAGGAGAGTTGTAATCATGCCTTGGACCCCATGCCTCACACATGAATAAAAGACGCAGCTGTGCTCTGACTGTGAAGGTTCTTGTTTAGGGATATATCACTGTGGTGTCCTGGCCATTCATGGCAGTAATAAGTAGCAACATCAGTTGTATCTACATTGCTGATAGTGAGGGTAAAATCTGTCCCAGAATGATTGCCACTGAATCGGGTTGGGACTCCTGAGGCCCGGGTGGATGTATCATATACCAGGACTTTAGGAAACTGGCCTGGTCTCTGTTGATACCAAGCAAACTTGGTTTTCTCATTGGGATTTGTTGTGCAGGTGATGGTGGTTCTGTCCCCAGGATAGAGAGCCAGGGTAGGTGGTGACTGGGTCACGCTTTTGCCCAATTTCAGGTCTACAGTAACAGAAGATATGCAGAAGTCAACATACATACAGAACCTATTTAAGACACACGAATGTGTATCTATTTAAATTGTTGAAGGAAGCACTTCTGAGTGACAGATCAAGTTTTCTTAGAGAAAGATTCTCTCAGGCGCATACATGGTATGATGATTTCAAGGGCCCCTGTGGGACCTTCCATGGGATGGAAACTCAGCATCATATCCCCTCTTGTACTTCTCACCTGTGATGAAGAGCAGCAGAAAGCACAAGAGCTGAGACGGACATCGCATCTTTCTCAGAGAGCTCAGCCCCACTCCAGCTCACCTGCCCCCTCTCTTGAGGACCCTTTAATAACAACTCTGGGAGATGAGAACTCTCCGGGGAAGGGCTATGCAAAGCAGAGTCAGGTGCAGCTGAAACTGTAGGGTCATTAAGCAGAGACTGGTTTTCTATGCTTCCTCATTGTCATCAGACATGCATGAACAAACTTGCATGAGCAAACTTTCTCGGAACACATGGCGACACAGTGCACTGTGGCCTACCAATCTACCCAGGGAGGCTGACAGGATGACCTCCTCTGCTCCCTGCTGGCTACTCACAATGAAGGGAGTCAGTGAAAGCCAAGACTGTCTTCACAGTGAGGCTCAAAAAATTATAGTGACATAAGAATACAGCAAACAAAAAGCATATTTAAAGAGGCATGAGAGTAGAAGATTTGACCACTAGTCCTGTGTCTTTGTCTTATTTTGAAGATAAATAGTAGAGAATAGAGTGTGTTATTGTATGTTAGGATCTCAGTGTTTAAACATAAACCACAGCCACTTCACTAATTTTTCTAAGAATTATACAGTGCAGTTTTGGAAAAGGCTAAGTATTACCCGGGGTACACTAAGTTTCCTCCAGAAAAGGGCAATTTTATCCTTCCAAATAGTTTTTCCATCAAAGATCCCTTCCATTATTTCTGTTCCATTGAACTATCTATTTTAATGATTGTGGTTTCAAAACTATCTCTGATAAGCTCTCACTCTCTCTTGACTTTAACATCAAATGACTTATGATCTATATCCATTGTTTTAATTCAATTCTAAATAAAGGAAAGAAATTTGGATATTTTTGAACTTTCTAGAGTTATATACTTTTAATGCATGTGTGAAAATTTATGTGGTTGTTTTGAAACCCTAGACTTATTTTACTGATCACTGTTAATTGTTTGGAGACTCGTGTGTACCGCACTTTAATTCAAAACCAGTGCACAAGTTTTTGGCACTTCAAATACATCCTGATCTAGATTGTATCTATTACATATAATCTGGGGGAAGGACTCTATGTAAGTTACTACAAAAAATACTTTGGGAATCTGCCTATTGTTTTCATCAAATCACCCAGTGAATGTCCCTGCTGAGGCTAATTCCTTACACTTGTTCCACCAAAAGGAGGTCCTTGGTATTCGTAACACTCCCTCCCTGTTTATAATAGTAGGTCAGTGGTAAACAAGTGGTAGGTGCCGGAGCAATGTGACAACTCTGTTTCTATGGTCTTGGGGAGGCAATGGTGGCGAATGAAGGCATAAAACTCAGCCATTAATAGAAAAAAATCAAGAATTCTGGGCTGGGGCAGTGCCTGTGGCTCAGTGGGTAGGGTGCTGGCCCAATATACTGAGGGTGGTGGGTTCAAACCTGGCCATAGCCGAACTGCAACAACAAAAAAATAGCCGGGTGTTGTGGCTGGCACCTGTAATCCCAGCTACTTGGGGGGCTGAGGCAAGAGAATCACCTAAGTCCAGGAGTTAGAGGTTGCTGTGAGCTGTGACACTGCGGTACTCTACCGGGAGCGATAAAGTGAGACTCTGTCTCTACAAAAAATAAATAAATAAATAAATAAATACATAATAATTCTGGGCTGGCCTACAGCACATTAAAGGGCCCTTTCTGTTGTTTTCCAATAAAATTTATATTTTTCAGTTGGGACAGAAATGGATCCTAGAAATAAGCTAATTCAACCTCATTATTTTAATAGGGAAAAATACTGGGTTGCAGACAGTATCTTGTCTTGCTTTGTCATTTGGTAAAGCAAAGAAAATTGTGGTACAAGAGATAAAATCTTTTAAAGATTGATTTTCTCACTTGATTGGTGCAAAATTGAAAGTTATTTGTTAAGATTAACTGCTTTTTCACTGATGAGGCCATAAAAATCAGGCTTGAGTGCTCACTTAAGCAGCACATATACTAAAATTGGAACGATACAGAGATTAGCATGGCCCCTGCACACGGATGACACGCACATTTGTGAAGCGTGCCATATTTTTATGCAATAATAATAATAAAAAATCAGGCTTGACTACTCTTTCTTTTAGTTGGTTGGGCTTTATGACCTGAGTTTCATTTAGAAGAAGTTGAGATTTTCCTTCCAAGCAAAACTCAGTCATTATAGGCCATGACCTATATTTTTCACCTAATATTCTTTACATATAATTTTGATTTCTCTATTTCAATTTTTAACAATATACAATATATTTATATTATTACCTCTCTTCCCCAAAGTGGAAAAAAAGCATCAGACAACTTGGGCCTCCTAGACATCCAACAGGAAGAGGTGCTGAAGCTCTTGGTTGCACCAAGTCCAACTCTCTGTTGTTGAAACTTAGGTAAGAGCTCCTTGCCCAGGCTGGCTGACTGTTCTTTAGAACAAGCACTACTTACTGCCCTGAAGTTTTTGGTAGGATGTGGCTTCACTATGGGTGAAGTTTGGCCTCTGAAAAGGGGTGGGCCTCCATTGTTCCTAATTTATGCCCATCTATCCAACACCATAAATTCAAAGGAGATTCCATATAAGTGAACAAGCCAGGAGCGGAGGCCTGAACACCAGGGCAAAGCAGGGAAGGTTTGTGCTCCAGGCCAACCCAGTACCTCCTCTCCCACTTAGCCTGGGAGCCCCATGGTACAGTCAGAGTCGGATGTTTGGAGGTGCCACTTCCTCTGTGCCTCCCATTGGCCCACAGTAAGCACCAGGGAATGAGAAGTGTTGGGACAGGAAGAAGGCTTCCAGAAACAGAATTTCAGAGCCAGGGGTGGCTCCTGTATTCAGACACTGCAGAGAAAAAAAGAGAGGAGTTGTGCAGGAAAGGTGTTACGCTCCAGGGCTCCAGGGCTCCACTCTCATTGCCACAAGCAAGAATCAGTTCTATGCTACCCAGTCACACTGTGGGGAATACTCACAATCCTCATGAGGTCCCCAGGGTGTCATGCTGCACAAATAGGAAGAGTGAGAATTACTCCAGGATCATCTACGACTCACAGAACAGATACTACCGCCACTTCTTACGTTTCCTATCTCAGTATCTATGTGAATCCCCAGTCTGGGACAGCTAAATTTTCTTCTTCAATCCCAGTAGACTTCCAAAATTCCTGTGAGTCACTCCTTCTTGGACTGGGGACTCTGGACCACTGGGTAGAGACACAGGCAGCTGCTGCTGAGGATGAAACATAGATTGAGGAATTGCCTGAGGACTAGAACATGCTGAGACCCAGGCCTAGAAGGCTGCTCACCTCATGAAACTTCATCATGCATTGCTTCTGTTGCCTGGGTGCAGCAGCTTAGCCCTATGGACTGATTCATCCAGATGCCTGTTGAGGTCCAGACCATGCAAGACTGGCAGGACTTTCTATGCAAAGTGTGGTGGGCACAATACTTCCTCCTTCAATATACCCATGTGATGAATTTGGAACCAAATTTTAGTTCTTTTTTAAGCAAAGCTAAAAGCCATTTATTTTTTCCAAAACAAAGTTTAAAGTTTATTCTAATATGAAGACAAAATGTAGAATTATAGTAAATGTAACATATCTTCATGGTTTCCATAAAGAGTAATAAAAAAGTGAGAAGTGAAAACACCCAGAGAGAGGTTAAGAATCAAGATTACAGGGCCCAATTCTATGACAGTTGAACCTGGATGGTGTATAAAGATACAGAATGAAGAGGAGTAAAGGATCTCTGTCCAGGATCTGTCCAGATACTCTAACCCTTGAGTATCAATTCAAGTCAGCTCTGGAGAGCAATCTCAGCTCTTGTATTCTCTGTGGGATTAGGGAATGCTTTTGCTGGGCAGCTCTCCCCATCCTTCTCATGGTTTCTTCTTTGTAGGAAGGTTGATCTTAAGAAATTTCTTCCAATAAATGTCCTGCATGATTAACTCTGAGCCCTGCTTCCCAGGGAGCACAGCTATGACAGGTGGAATAGGTCGTATACAGCCAGATTCTATTCATAACCTTTAGGGCAAAGTGTATGCATTTTGCAAAATGAGGTAAACACATCAGAAATAGAGATCTGAGGCAGTACCTAATTCATCATGGAGTAATTAGCATTAAATTGATTTGTAGACCCTTGGTGTGTTTGATCTCCAAAAACCTAAATTCACAGTTCTTAGACCTAAGACAAGAGGCCACCAACTGAGGGTGAGGCTAGATATTTTTGAGATGTGTTGTAAAAATCTTGCTGCAAGATTTGCCCTAAGGACAAGGAGAGAAAGATGGCTGACTGGAGACATTGCCTGCCAGGCCATCTTGGAGGGAAAGTAGGTTTTCAGATGAGGAAAAGGGAAGAAAAGGTTCTGAATCCTGCCAGGGATTTCATGGAGGAAAACTGAAGCAGAGAAGGAAGAAGATGAATTAAAAAAGATATCCACGAGGATCAAACCCAGAGAGGCTCAAATCCCAGTGAAAAGATGAAGGGGGCCCCTCTTTCCCTTTCATGAACCTTTGGTGACCAGGGGGCTACCAAGTTACTTGGGAGCTTTCTCATTCCCACGAGCCAGACACAGTGGGAAACATGGAGTAGTGGGGAGTACTTTTGTGTTCCCAGAGGCTGGATATTCTGTGGGAGCAGGGGCTTCCCACAAAGAGTGAATCCCATACCTTTTCTCTGGGGAGCCTGCAGTGGACAGAGTTTTTCCAATCCACCCACCAGTATTTCACAGAGTTGCAGCCCAGCCAGTCATACAAGCAGGCTAAATCCTGTGTCTCTTGGACTCTAGTGGGCAGATGGGGGAAACAAATTGGAGCTCTGGGAGCTGGATATGTGGGGTGAGGGAGCCCATATAGATCAAACTAATGGGATAATATTGTGTGGTTCTGAGATGTGGTGATCTGGGAGAGTGGCCATTCCCCCACAAGAAACAGGCCCTGTTGAATTAGTGTGGGTCTCCTGGCAAGGAAGTCGTGTGTAGCAACCAGGTGTAGCACAGTTAAGTGCTTGGACTGACTGGGAGCTGGGGCTCCTCCACCACCCATTTCAGCTGAGAGAACAGTTTGTGATGAGAAGTTGGCAAGGGGCTGCCTTTCTTCAACAGGAGCATACTTCGGGCTAAGGCCTCCACAGTGATTGGGGCCCACTGGAAACTTGTAGTGGACCTGGGGTGCCAAATTTGGAAGCTCCCAGCCTGCCAGCATTTTGTGGAGATGCACACTAGCAGGTCAGACCTGTAGACCAGGAGAGGTTTGAGATCTGGAAAGTTGGATTGTGAATCTCAGCCTTATTCTACAGACAGACTTTTTGGTGGGGTGAGTTCATTCCAGCCTTTCCCTGGTTGCCTTCCCCAGAAACTGGGAGCAGACCATTGAAGCCTGCTGAATCAGCTACCTTTCTAGATTTTGTAAGTCTGAAGGCAGGCTCACCCACCCTACCCCATCCAGCCTCACACCCCCACCTGCCTCAGCTGTGGCAGAGAACAAGGACACACCTGCGAGTCCAGGACTCCACCCACCACATGAGCATTCTAGAGGTCCTCCTGAGGTACTGGCCCTGGTCACAAGCTCCAAAAATAAAACTGCAGTTTGTCTCTTCTGTCAAGTGCCACCTAGTGACAGGGTGGTCCATTTGCACAGACCTTTAGAGAATTTATTGACTCAATCATATGGGGTCAGGTCAGTTCTCACCTATAAGCACCACCTATTGTCGTAGAGGTTAAGCTAAACCAATACAATTCACAGTGCTAAGAAGACCACAGGGCTGAGGAAAGGGAAGGGATTTCAAGATATCCATTCTCTTTCATCAAAGAGAGACAGGGAATCTGCGATACACTTTGCACATCAAAGCTACAGTCTGTAAACAACTATCAACAGAGACAACTACCATACTAAAGATATCTATAACCAAAGTATCTATCCGGAACCTAGATCACCATAAAAGTACTCACAAACAAGGCCAAAGGTTCTTCACGCCAACATACGCTACAAGCACCTTGTACAAGTGAGGAGGGGGAAGCTCCATCTAAGCAAAAGAAAATACCAAAATAAAAAGCTGCAGCTGCTCCAGGGAGAAAGAATCAGTGAAAAGAACCCTGTAAATATGAAAAATTAAAGCAAAAAGATGCCCCCAAAGGAACACCAGATCTCTAGCCATGGATACCAACCAAACTGAAAATATTGAAATGATAGATAAATAATTTTAACTATAAATAGTAAGGAAGCTCAACAAAATTGAAGAGAAAATAGAAAACCAACTCAAAGAAACTAGAAAAACAACTTAGAAAATGAATAAAAAATTCACTAAAGATCCTGACATACTAAAGAAAAACCAAATAGAGCTTCTGGAAATGAAAAATACTTTAAGGAAATAGAAAACACACTGAAAGGTTTTAAGAATAGTCTAGACTAGGCAGAAGAAAGAATTTCCATGGCCTATGGATTGATTGCATTTGATCTGGGAATAGGGTTGAAGGGTAGTGATCACCTAGGGTACAATAAAGTCATCACAAGTTGCAGGGGTGAAGAAAATCCCCAAACCAAACTACACAGATGAATTTAAGTACAATACTCTCTAACATAGGTGCACAGAATTTTAATTCATTTTTTTACTGTAGTAATTTCTAATTATTCTAAACTATTTAATTATCAAAATATTTTTTCATTTCACTGACAAATCCTTATGGTTTTCAATCTTTACAATCTTCAAGTAGTTTTGAAATATAATTTTGCATTAATTAGAAAATAAAGGGGTATATTTTTGACATGTGGCTTTACACAGAAATTTTCTAAAATGGCTTCCCAGGAGGGGAAAAATATCTTTAGCTGAAATAAATATTTCTCAAAATACGGCTTCATGAAATGTCCAGAAATCATCTGCTATCGTGCTAAAATTCAGATTCTCATTGAATAGGTCTAAAGTGGGTCTGCTTTTTTGCGTTTGTAATATCTCCTCAATGATGTTTCTGATGCTGCTGTCTACTGGAGGAATTTTGAGTAAGAAAGTATGTACATACTGTGACAAAGAAATGCTACATCCACTTGGGGATTTATTTTGGGGGGTCAAGGTAAGTTTGTTTCTTCTGTGATAATTATTATATATTTCATGCAGTTTCTTCATTTTTTCCTTTATTATTCAAAGACTTTTTTGCTATGAGTCCAGACTTGCTGATAATACTGGGAAGCATATCCAAGTGTATGGTGGGGACATCCTCAAATAAGAAAACTTCTGAGAGTTGGGGCAATTGTGCTCATACTGGGATGTCAGTTGTCAATTTCCCATCATTTCTGGATGGGCATTTCCAGGAATCGTTTTCCCTTCTGTAGTTTCCTGGGGAGTTGCTCAATTAAGCACCCTACCATGAGATTTGGAAGTCAGTAGAGAATTCAATACTATCCATTGGCACCTGAGACAGACACATGAGCAGAGACGAGGATTGCGGAATCACCTGGATATTTGCTGCAGGCAGCTGAAAGCATAAGCACCCCCACCTTTGGGCTTCTTAGAGAGGACTGCATGGTTAGACAGCCCATACCTTCACTGGCAAATGTGCTCTGGTTTCTGGGTGATCCCTGGGGAACCCACACTTTTTTTTTTCCAGCTTCTCTAACTACCATACCCAAAGGCCTTGAAATGGCTGTAGTTTAGAATCTAGAGTGGCTTTTCTTATATGCACTCTAGCTGGTATCATAATCTAGACTTCTCGAGTGTAATCATCTCTGTTTGTGTGTGGAATCAGGAGCAACATTGCCACATCCGTATGAGGATGAGGAGAAAGGATGAGACTTAAGGTACAGATCACCCTTCTTTACCTCTTCTATCAAAACTATCTAATGTTCTTCAGAGTGTAGCTGCCTTTGAGAAATGTCTCAGCAGATGAAGGCACCAGAAAGAGCAGCTGCGGCAGTCCAGACTCACACATCTGACATCCAGGGGCAGGGAGTGGTTTATGTTATGACTTGTCACACTGTGCGAAGCCAACTGTAATCTAGTACACAGTAATAAGTAGCAACATCTTCAGCCTGCAGGCCGCTGATGGTGAGAGTGAAACCTGTCCCAGACCCACTACCTCTGAACCTTGAAGGGACCCCAGTGTACAAATTGGATGCATAATAGATCAGTAGGTTGGGAGATGACCCTGATTTCTGCTGATACCAGTTTAAATTATTGCTAATGCCCTGATTGGCTCGACAAGTGATGGTGACTGTGTCTCCTAGAGAGGCAGACAGGGAGGATGGAGACTGGTTCATCTGGATGGCACAGCTGGCACCTGAGATGGGAAACATAAAAAGAAACATCCACACAATTAACCATGTTATAAGGTGATACCACTGACTTGCTAATCAGTATTTCCCACACAAACTGAATAATTCCTAGTGTTCTCCCTCCTTACCTGGGAGCCAGAGCAGTAGGAGCCCCAGGAGCTGAGTGGGGGCCCCCATGTCCATGCTGTGTCCTGACAGGGACTAACTACAACACAGGGTGTGACCAGCAAGTTAATAAATCTTCAGGGCAGGGGGGCCATGTCCTAACATGCAAATCAGAAAGGGGTGGGTAGGCTGGACACAGCTGCAGGGCTGGTTCATAAATCAACATAGACATAATGTCTCCAGGTGTTCCAGGACTGAGCAGGGAGGTAAAAATTTGCCTGCAGAGAATATGTTTCTCCCTCAGGGTCATTATGGTACAGTGGATATTTTTGGACAAATGCCAAACTGCAAGTGAACCTGAGGGCTAGATGGAGTAATGTCTTGTATAGTTGCATTGGGATATGCCAAAGAGTAATCTTTATTTATTTATTGTTTTTAGAGATGGAGTTTCACCTTGTCACCCTCAATAGAGTGCAGTGGCATCACAGCTCACAGCAACCTCCAGCTCTTGGGCTTAGGTGATTCTCTTGCCTCAGCCTCCTGAGTAACTGTGACTACAGG
>NW_003852542.1:427181-435093 GCF_000181295.1 Otolemur garnettii | reverse complement strand
GTCTCACTCTGTTGCCTTGAGTAGAGAGTTGTGGCATCATAGATCACAGCAACCTCAAATTCCTGGGCTCAAGTGATCCTCCTATCTTATCCTTCCAAGTAGCTAGGACTACAGGTACTTACCACAATGCCTGGCTAGTTTTTCAATTTTTAGCAGAGATGGGGGTCTCATTCTTGTTCAGACTTGTCTTGAATACCTGAGCTCAAGCAATCTACCCATCTCAGCCTCCCAAACTGCTAGGGTTATAGGTGTGAGCTACCACGCCCAGTCGATATGCTGTTTCTGTGAATAAAACTGTTTCTCCTTATAAATATTTTTAGAAAAATGTTAAAATATTCTAAATCATTTTATAATGACCCTATTCCTACCAGTATAAGATCAAGAAATTATCTAGAGATGCTCAAAGATGATACCATGATTTCTTAATGCGTGGATCACTCACAAATCTACCATTATTCAAAGCTGTAGGTCTCCTTATAGGCCTTATCTTCTACAACCACATTGGGCATTAGGACTTCCATGTGAACCCTGGGGACACCATTCAGCCCATAGCAGATAGGACATAGGCAGGGCAGCAGGGAGGGGCAACACCTGTATTCGAGCCTTAGACACAGAGCACAGATACAATTTCCCTGCATCTCAGCACACTGGCAGCTCCTCCCAGACATTCCAGGTCACAGAGGCTCCCTGTTGATAATTGGATACTCACTCTTATTTTCTCATTATCGCTGAGATCATGACATTCTCCTTTTTTTTAACTTTGGGGTTTCTTTGCCATCTATGGGCAGCTTTTAAAGTAGCAACTTACCAAATTTTTGGTCTTGGCTCCCAACAAATCTTCACTGAATATTTTCCCATGCTCATGAAGCTGATCCTATCACATCCATCATCCAACCAAATTCTATAGGGAATACAGATGAGTTTTCTCTTCAATAAATTGTTGACTTAGTTAAAGGCAAAAGACTACCAGGTAACTAGGAATTCAGAAAAGAATTTGGTCACAAGACAGTTAAGAGTGTCACAAGACAATCTGTGATTGATGTGAGATGCCAAAGATGTGGTTTAGAAAAGAGAAAGTGGGGCATAGGGATCCCCCAGGGCACATTGGCCAGGGGTGGGTGGAAAGCAAAGGGCTCCTGGTCTAGATATTATATATCACCCTAATATGTTTCCTCCCCTTCCACAATCCCTTCTATAGCCCCTCTGAACCACAGCAGCTATGCCAGCCTGGGCTCTTATTACTATATCTCCTTCTTAGTCTCACCCTGACCTGGTCAGCATCATCTTTATCTTGACTCTGAGGCCTCTTGAATGACCATTCTCTCTTAAATCAACCCCAGGTGAATGATGGAGTTAGAATCACCTCTTGGAAGTTCACTTCTGCTCAACTGGGTTGACTAGAAAGGTGTGATGAGACCTAAAGTGCATTACGACAGAATTTTGCTAACTTTTGTGTCACTAAGGCTCTAGAGCCCTGGTTTATGCACCACTTCCCCAAGAGCTTGTAGTGCCATCAGGGAACAGTCTTGACAGCCTGACAGGGGTCCCTTCCTCTCTGTGATTCTTCCTGAAAATATATTAGAGCTTCCATCTGGGTTTATACCTCAACCCCACTCCCACCAGTGTCAACACACGAACATGTGCCTTCAAGTTCTCCAATTTGCCCTCTGCCCAGAGTCTTCAGAAGGTTATTTTATGTAGGAAAAAAAATTGGCTTACGTATTATCTTGTATTGGTCCAATTTCTGTTCAATGTGGAATGTATTTTATAATCTTATTCTTCAAGACTTATTTGCTTTTTAAAATCCAACTTTGACATTTTAGAAAATTCCCTTTTTGTTTCAATTCTCTGTGACTGACATTGATTTAAACCCTTTTACACTAGGGTTGTGTTTTTGAATATGTTTACCAAAGCATATTGACTAGTTTAAAATCTAGAATGTGAATAATTGTACTTGGTTGCTCCCTGAAAAGAGTCTCTGTCCTAGAGTGGGAAGTCTGCTAAAAACAAAACAGAACAACAACAACAAAAAAATAGAAATGGAAGACCGGGAAGGGGAGGAAAAGAATATCTTAGTATTGGCTCAGCCCCTGTGGCTCAAGTGGCTGAGGCGCCAGCCACATACACCTAAGGTGGTGGGTTTGAATCCAGGCCGGGTCTATCAAAACAACAATGACGGCTGCAACCAAAAAATAGCCGGGTGTTGTGGTGGGTGCCTGTGGTCCCAGCTACTTGGGAGCCTGAGGCAGGAGACTCGCTTGAGCCCAGGAGTTGGAGGTTGCTGTGAGCTGTGATGCCATGGCACTCTACCCAGGGGGATAGCTTGAGGCTCTGTCTCAAAAAAAAAAAAGAATATCTTAGTATCACCAAATGTAATCAAGGTTCATGTGCACTAGCATCCACTAAACCAAAACAGAAGCAGGTGGTGTTTTAGTTTTGTGTTGGCACTAATAAGACTGAATTAGATGGCCATTATGCTGAAAGAATTTAATTGATGAATAAGTGTAGGACAGGCAGGGGGGCTAAGGATGAACTTTCATTCATCTTCCTCTTCTGTCCTGTCTGGTTTCTTAGAAGGTACCTCCTCTGATCCCTCCATTATCCTTAGGTTCTGGCATGCCAAGGCTGTCACAGCTGACAGGTCCTATGTGTAGTGCCTGAGGGATAGCCATAGCTCTCATGGGCCAGAGCATTCACCTGCAACCTTCTCTCCTGTGTTCTCCAAAAAATGCAGAAATCTCTCAATTCTACACAGACCATCCTTAATATATGTCTGAATCATGGTCATTGGTCTTCAATTCTCTCTTAAGATTCCATTAGGCTTTTTGGTTACGAGTCAAGATATGTCACATCTGCCCTCAAGTCAGCTACATAATCTGTGTTGTACACCTCTTGTGGCAGAATGAGTTTTGGAAACTCTTGGGTAGACCAGGACTGTGCGGCATGACTTCAGGAATTTGGAAAAGTAGGAAAATACAAATTTCTGACTATTAACAAGTATTATACTTCTAAAAATATACAAAAATCTGCTAAGCCTCTAACATGTATTCCACTTATATTTTCATAAATCTTCCCCAGTATTCTTCCTGTTATGCTGACAAAATTTAAATACTTAATGTACACAATACAGGGAGAATTAGGGTCTGTACATAACCTCTCTCTCCTTCCCTCATGTCTGGTTGCTCATGGGCACTTGAGTTCCCTACACTCTCCTGCCTCTGTGCCAAGGCTGTTGCAGCTGACAGGTCATACCTAAGTGGGTAGTACCTGACGTGTAGCTGAGGCATTTATGGTTCAAAGCCCTCAGCAGAAAAAAATTCCCCTGGGTTCTTTCATACCTTCCTGTTGAACAGATTCAGACAATCTGCCTGTCTGTTTCCAAGATGAGCAGAATATTTGAGCAGCTGGGCTACTCTGAGAGGGAGGTTTGTGTTTGGGGCTGCACCACTGTGAGAGGAAGTTGTAGACCTTGCAAGCAATAATAAACCCCAACATCTTCCGCCTCCACTCTGCTGATTTTCAGTGTGAAATCGGTCCCTGATCCACTGCCACTGAACCTGTCTGGGACCCCAGGTGCTCGGTTTAAACCAAAATAGATCAGGGGCTGTGGAGATTGGCCTGGCTTCTGCAGGTACCAACTCATAAGGTTGAGTCCACTAGTATGGAGGAGGTTCTGACTAGACCTGCAGGAGATAGAGGCCGGCTCTCCAGGGGTGACAGGCAGAGAGAGTGGACTCTGGGTCATCACAATAGCTCCATTGGATCCTAAAAGAATGAGAGAGAAGAACTTCAAGGTTATGTACAAACATTAAGAGCAATTTATATAATTTCATTTTGTTACATATTTCAGGCTAAGTCATTTTTCATGTGTATGATTTTGATTCATACCCCACAAACTTCCCATTTTTAAAAGAACCTAGGTTGCTGAAGCCCACAAAGGCATCTGAAATTCTCCTACAGCACCCTCCTTTTTCTAAGTCAGAGTCTTTATCAGAGCACAAGTTCTTTCTCCTTCTGGAATCTCCCTCATTCTCTCAGATCTGAACCTCACATGCTCCATCCTGAGGGACAAGATGTGCACATCTAACGTGCACAGAACACACACGGGAGGTAGGGGGACCAAGAACTCTCCCCCTCCCACTCCATTCTTCCTCCTCATCTCCTTCTGTCCTTACTAGAGACCCAGAGCACCAGAAGCCCCAGGAGTTGAGCAGGGAGTCTCATTGTGAGAAGTTGGGCTGAGGAGTCCTGATCAGTCAAGGCAGGGTCAGAGCTGAGCTTTTATCTCAGACTCCCAAGGGAAGGCCCTCCCCAGGGAACAGTATGCAAATCCCTGGGTAGGTATAGTGATGTGGAAAGAACCAATGGGAAGGAGATCTGACAGCAGCAATGTGACAGAAGAATGTCCTTGTGTTAGGAGTAAGGTAATAGAGAAAAAGAATCTATTTTGTCATTGTGGGATAGGTTTGTTTCCTTCTTCTTCTTTTTTTTTTTTTTTTAACAGATTTCTTACATCTTAGCACATTTTAAACTCTTACTTAATAAAGTTGAATTTCCATAAATAATTGATGATTATTATTTCTTTGTTCATATTTATTTAAAGTAATCTAGATTTGGCCTTTTAATTTTTTTTTTTTAAATTTAGATAAAACACAGAGTAAAGGGCAGTAATCTTTCATGGAAGTGAACACAGCTTTACATATGTTCTTTAATCAGTTTAAACTGCAAAATATTTCAAATTCTCTAAATTGTTCCCTCATGTACCTTCCCTGTCAATTATTGCTTCCCCATCCCAGCCATGGTGGTTGGTATTCTAACATCTATCACAACAGCTGGGCTTACTCTGGACTAGAGCTTAGTATATGTATTAGCTGAAGTAAACACTTTTATTTCTTTCTAGCTTCTTTATTGTTTGTTTACTATTTTGAAGGCCTTGTTCCTTCCTGTTGATTCAAATTACTGACTTCATTTACTGACTGTGATTCTGAAAAATTTCCTCTTGAATTTCCTGTATAACATGTTTGCTAGTTTAATTTCTCTTCATTTTTTAAATCAAGAAATGTGTTTACTTTGCTTTTATTTTTGAAAGGTAGTTTGACTATATATTGTTTCTTTGGTTGAGTTTTTGTTTTCAGCATTTAAGTATGTAATTCCACTGTCTTTTAGCCTTTATTGGTCATAATGAAAAGTTAGCAACTAACTTTATTATTGTTTCCCTTTATATAGTGAATCAGTTTTTTCTTGACGCATTTGAGATTTTCTCTTTGTCTTTTGTTCAGCATTTTAATTATAATGTGCATATCTATGAATATCATTGTGTTTTTCCTAATAAGTTCCATTGATTTCTTTGATCTATGGATTATTGGTTATCATTAGTTCTTAAGAGATTTTTGTCCTTAATTTCCAGATATTTTTCAGGTCACTTTCTCTCTTTTCTCTCTTTTTTGGCTCTCACTATATATGTCTTGCTATTCTTCAATTCACTTATAAATCTCTGAGGTTGTCTTAATTATTTAAAGTTCTTTTTTCTTTCTTTAGACTAAATAGTTTCTATTGAACTATCTCCAAGTTCACTGATCCTTCTGCCAACTTAATCTCCTGTTGACTTCTCTAGCGAATTTTTCAATTGTGCTTCTGTACTTTACAGCTCTAGAATTTCCGTTTGGTCATTTTCCATGGGCTCTATTTCCCTGTTGGGAGCTCCTATTTGTTAAGTCATTGTTTTTTTAATTTTCTTTTCCAGTCATGGATCATGATTTTTAAAAATCAGTTGATCTTGGGCGGCTCCTGTGGATCAAAGGAGTAGGGACTCGGCCCCATATGCCAGAGGTGGTGGGTTCAAACCCAGCCCTGGTCAAAAACTGCAAAAAACAAGCAAACAAAAAAACACTTGATCTCTCTGTATGATAACTGCCTTAAGATCTTTGATAAAGACAACATTTAGGAGCAGTCGTAGGCGGTTTGCACTATTTGTTTCTCCATATGGTTGATGCTTTCCCATTTTTTTACAGGATTTTTTTATGGAAAATAATAATTTTAGATAATATATTTTTGTGTGTCTCTCAAATGATACAAAATTATGGATTCCATTTTATTTTTAAGCATTGTTGAGTTTCTTACAAGTAACCTGTCTGAACTTATACTGAAGAATATCTCTTGATGATTGGATACTAATATCTCTGCTGTTTTATAATTTTAATTCTTAATATTTAGCTAAAAGTTAACCCTGGATCTGGATTGTTGAGGAGTATCCCATTACTTGAGGATTAGTTTGCTCAAACACCTTGAGCTCAATAATCTACTTCCTGCCAGTTTCTTTGTGTGTGATTGGAAGAGTGCTCACAAAGTGAGGCAGTTGTGACCTCCTTGTGTTTGTTCTTTTCTCTGGAGCTTCTTGGGTCTCTGTCACTCATACCTGTAGCTATAGGTTAGAAGGTATATGTGGAGAGATTTTCTCAGTAGTTCTCTGGCTCTATTGATCCTGGGAATCCACTTTTAACTTCTTTCTGGTGTACCAGCTGCCCCAATCAAGGCCATCACCTTGGGCTATCACAGCTGTGGGCTGTGCTTTTTCTGTTCATTTCCAGTAGAACTCAGCACATTACCCCAAAACACTAAAGAATCACATCTACCATGAATAACATTTATGGACTTGGGTATGTTAAACCAGTGTTGATCCCTGGGATGAAACCTACTTGTTCATGATGTATGACTTTTTTGATGATAAGCTATATCTATTGGCTAGGATTTTGTTGAGAATTTTTGCATTTATATTCATTAGTGAAATTGGTCTGAAATTCTCCTTTTTAGTTGGGTCTTTCCCTGGTTTTGGTATTAGGGTGATGTTTGCTTCATAGAATCTGTTGGGGAAGATTCCTTCCTTCTTAATTTTTTGGAATAATTTTTGCAGTACAGGAATAAGCTCTTCCTTGAAGGTTTGATAGAATTCTGGTGTGAAGCCATCAGACCAGGACATTTTTTTGTTGGAAGATTTTTTATTATTTCTTTGATCTCAGTGCTTAAAATTGGCCTGTTCAGGAGTTCTATTTCTTCCTGGCTAAGTGCAGGGAAAGGGTTCCAAATATTGATCCATTTTCTTCACATTGTCAAATTTCTGGGCATAGAGTTTCTGGTAATATTCAGAGATGATCTCTTGTATCTCTGTGGCATCAGTTGTTATTTCCCTTTTATCATTTCTGATTGAGGTTACTAGAGATTTTACTTTTCTATTTCTAGTTAATTTGACCAAAAGTTTATCTATTTTGTTTATTTTTTCAAAAAACCAACTCCTTGTTTCATTAATTTTCTGAATGATTCTTTTCTTTTCAATTTCATTGATTTCTGATTTAATTTTGGATATTTCTTTTTTTCTGCTGGGTTTAGACTTAGGTTGTTCTTCTTTTTCCAATTCCATAAGACAGCTTGTGAGTTCGTTGATGTGTTCTCTTTCTGTTTTTTGAATATAGGCTCCTAAAATGATAAATTTTCCTCTCAGAACTGCTTTTGCAGTATCCCACAGGTCTTGGTAGCTTGTGTCTGCATTGTTATTATGCTCAAGGAAGTTAATGATTTCCTCTTGGATTTCTTCCTGCACCCAACTGTCATTCAACAGAAGCTTGTTTAATTTTTATGCCTTTGTGTGTGCAATTCTTTAAACATTTTTTGTTGTTGTTTGGGATTCATTGAGGGTACCAAGAATTAGGTTACACTGATTGCATTTGTTAGGTAAAGTCCCTCTTATAATTGTGTCCTATCCCCAAGAGGTATGCCATACATCATAACCCCCATCTCTCTCCCATCTCCCCCTCCCTCATTCTCCTACTCCCCACCATGTATTAGGTCATCTGCTGCCTTCATATTAGAATTGAGTACATCAAATTTTTGGTTCTCTATTCTTTTTTTTTTTTTTTTT
>NW_003852542.1:415950-427081 GCF_000181295.1 Otolemur garnettii | reverse complement strand
AGTCTCCTGCCTCAGCCTCCCAAGTAGCTGGGACCACAGGCGCCCACCACAACGCCCAGATATTTTTTGGTTGCAGCCGTCATTGTTTTTGGCGAGCCTGGGCTGGATTTGAATCTGCCATCTTAGGTGTATGTGGCTGGCGCCTTAGCCACTTGAGCCGCAGGTGCCGAGCCTGCTTCTCCATTCTTATGATGCTTTACTAAGAAGAGTGCATTTCACCTCAATCCAAGCTCCCAACAAAAAAAATGCCCTGGTCCAGATGGTTTCACACCAGAATTCTATTAAACCTTCAAAAAAGAGCATTTACCCATATTGCAGAAATTATTCCAAAAAGTTTAGAAGAAAGGAATCTTCCCCAACACATTCTATGATTCAAACATCAGCCTGATACCAAAACCAGGAAAAGAGTGAACTAAAAAGAACTTCAGACCAATTTCACTAATGAATATAAATACAAAAATTCTCAATAAAATTCTAGCCAACAGATTATGCAGTGGTTCTCAACCTTCCTAATCCTGTGGCCCTTTAATACAGTTCCTGTGGATCATGATCCACAGGTTGAGAACCGCTGGATTATAGCTCCTTATTTAAAAAGTCATACATCACGGATTGAGTATGTTTCATACCAGGGATGCAAGGCTGGTTTAACATATGCAAGTTCATAATTGTAATTCACTATGTCCACAGAAACAAAACCAAAGACCATACGATTCTCTCAATAGATGCAGAAAAAGCATTCAATAAAATTCAGCAACCTTTTCTAATTAGAACACTGAAGAATACAGGCATAGATGGCACATTTCTTAATGTGATTGAAGCCATCTATGAGAAACAACTAATATTATACTGAATGGAGTAAAACTGAAAGCTTTTCCACTTAGAACTAGAACCAGACAAGGTTGTCCTTTATCACCACTACTATTCAAGATAGTGCTGGAAGTTCTAGCCAACACAATCAGGCAAGAGAAGGAAATACAGGGAACTGGGGACAGAGAGGGTCAAAGTCTTGCTCTTCGCTGATGATATGATCTTATACTTATAAAAGCCCAGAGACTCAACCACACAAGACTCCTGGAAGTTATCAAAAAATACAGTAGCATCTCAGGATATGAAATCAATGTTCACAAATCAGTAGCCTTTGTTCAATAACAGCCAAGTCCAGAAGCTAATCAAAGACACGATTCTCTTCACAGTTGCTGCCTTTGCAATTCTTATTCTTAGTGCTTGTTGTTGTTGCCTTATTGTTCTGGGATGACATGTATATTGTTAAAGGCATCCAGCCATGGGAGTCTGATCCAGTGCCACTGGAAGTAAAATCGTTCCAAAACCTGGCTGTGGAACCACGTCTGAGGAAAAATTCAAAAATCAGAATCAAAATCTGACAGCATGTTACTTTTCAGAACCTCAAAATTTCAAACCCACCCCACCCCCAAGTTTGAAAGATGCTATAATTGAACAGTCACCACAGGAAATTCCCAGAAAGGAAGCAGCTGGTTTGAGAAAAAACGTATATATGTATGTATATATAGCAGTGGTCTCCTGGAGGGTTTTGTTTCATGTTGAATCATTATGTGACATAGTGCCCAGGGAATTATGTCAGAAAAGGCTATTGTCTCAGCCTGAGGGAAGATATTTTTCCCTGGGGTCAGAGAAATTAACCTCTGTGCCCTCCTCCCTCACCAGTGTCACAGACTCAGCCACGTGGTTTTTGTAGCAAGCCTGTTAGAAATATAGTTTTGCAGAGAGGCGCATGGCCTACAGATATATGTGAAAATGCTCTCCATCCTTAATCATCAGAGAAATGCAAATCAAAACTACTTTGAGGTACCACTTAACCCCAGTAAGATTAGCCCGTATCACAAAATCCCCAAACCAGAGATGTTGGCATGAATGTGGAGAAAAGGGAATACTTCTACACTGCTGGTGGGAATGCAAATTAATCCGTTCCTTTTGGAAAGATATCTGGAGAACACTGAGAGAACTAAAAATAGACCTGCCATTTGATCCTGCAATTCCTTTATTAGGTATATATCCAGAAGACCAAAAATCGAATTACAACAAAGATATTTGTATCAGAATGTTTACTGCAGCCCAATTCATAATTGCTACGTTATGGAAGAAGCCCAAATGCCCTTTCACCCATGAATGGATCAATAAATTGTGGTACATGTACACCATGGAATACTATGCAGCCCTAAAGAAGGATGGAGACTTTACCTCCTTCATGTTTATATGGATGGAACTGGAAAATGTTCTTAGCAAAGTATCTCAAGATTGGAAGAAAAAGTATCCACTGTACACAGCCCTAGTTTGAAACTAATTCATAGCTTTTAAAGGACTGTCATAACCTAATTATAGCTTTAGAATATGGGAAGGGGATGGGAGGGGGGAGGTAAGGAGGGTAGATGGGGGTAGGGAGGGTGATTGGTGGCGTTACCTCTATGGTTTATCTTACAAGGGTACAAGTGGATCTTTCTAAAAGCAGAGTATGAACATTTTAACTCAATAACTAAGAAAATGACATGAAGGTTATGTTAACCAGTTTGATGAGAGTATTTCAAAATGTATATGAAAACAGCACACTGTAACCCATGATTGCATTAATGTACACAGTTATACTATGAGAAATTAAAAAAAAAAAAAGAAATACAGTTTTGTCTTGGAATCTGAACACCCCAGAACTCAAACAACTTGGAATCCGAATGAAAAATTCAAGCAAATTTTGCCCGAAATTTGAACACTGCTTTGAAATCTGATTGCCTAGCATGCTGTTTGTGTGTTTGTTTCTCCAAAGCTTGGGAAACTCACGCTATCGTTCAGTTGGTTGTGGGAAGCTATAGTGAACGCATGTCCTGTGATTTTTGCTGCGAATTTTATGCTTTTGTGCCTAAGCGTATTCTCCATGGGTCTTAAAAAGTGTAGCGAGGAAAAGAAGAATAAGGGGAAAGCTTTAGAGCTACAACTGAAGTTAAGAAAGATCTTATCTCTGAGCATGAAAACACTGCACATGTGGCTGATCTTGCTACTATGTTCGGGATGCCTAAATTGAGTTGTACAATTTAAAAAATAAAGAAGCTATCAAAGCAGCTGATATGGCAAAAGGAGTTATGATGCTGACTTCTAGGAGATCAAAGGTATGGAAGAGATGGAAAAACTCCTCTTAGCTTGGATTCATAAAGAATAGCTGGCTGGTGATGTGATTTCTGAGACAATAGTTTGTGTGTGAGAAAGTCAAGGTCTTCCACTATGATTTAGTGAAAGGCATGCCTGATACTAGTGCTCAGAAGGAGGAGTTTAAAGCCAGTAGTGGGTGGTTCAAAAAATTTTAAGAAAAGGACTGGAATGGTGTTGTTGTGCACGGAGAGGCTGCCAGTTCTAATTCAGAAGCAGCTGAAAAGTTTGTAAAGGAGCTTAAGGAGCTTACGAGTAGTGAGGGGTATGTTTTGAGCAGTGTTCAGTTGTGATGAAACAGGCCTTTATATTTTTAGGTTTTTCTTCTTTTAATTTTATTAATTTACATTTTTATTTAGTATGTATTTATTTAAATATTATTATTTATTAATGTTTTACCTTAAAATCCAGTGTATTTACTGTTGAAATCATTTTGAAAATTTGAGTTTGTGGGACCCAGGAATGAATGAATCCAGTTTCTATTATTTTAAAGGGGAAAAATTGTCTCAGAACTCAAATGATTTGGAACTTAAATGGGATTCTGGAACGGATTAAGTTTGGATTTCAAGGTATCATTGTAAAATAAATGCTTTTGGTCTCTTTTTTCACTTTCTCCCCCCACCATGCCTAGATGTCTCCCTTGGTGTGTGATTGTACCTGCTTGGAAAGAGTCATTGATCAGACATTTGTCTTCCAGTCACCACTTCTCTTTGCAGCTTATTTATCATTCCTATAAGCCCTGAAGCCACCTCTTTCTTTTTAAGAACTGCAGTTTTCAGCTTCTTCTGCGAAAACAACTTCCTCTAAGCGTTTACAAACTCCAAATTGTTTTATTTCAGATTTGGGGCTCTCCTCACCTTGCATTGCCCTGACCCCTTCCTCCGCTCTTCTGTCCCTTCCCATCTGTCTGACTCAGTCCTTTCCTATCAGACTGTGTTGGTAAATATAATTTGTCCTCCTAGTATGAAATCACTGCTCCTCTCAGGAGCTGTGAGAGCCCCTAGGTGCTCAGGTTCTCAGAATGCACAAGAGTTAATCAAAGGGTTCACCTGGGAGGTTTTCTCCCTAGGAGGAATTCTGGTGCCAGCTCCCCTCACAGTAAACTGTGCTCTGTCTCTTGTCAAAATTAACACAAAAAGATCTAAATTTAGAGAGTTGAAAAAGAGAAAACAATGTGCACTCAGAGAGGCGAATGCCATTTTCTGTCCTTGTTACAAATCATCAGCCCTCACTGGCTTTAAACAACATGAGTTCATTATCTTGCTGTTCTGGAAGGGAGAATTATGGTCCTGGTCTCACTGGGCTCACTGAAGCTCTCCCTGGGCAGCAGCAGGGTTTCTCGTGGACGCTGTAGGGGAAACCAGCTTTGGTGTGCCGCTCTCTTCCTTTGCCATGGTCTTTCCTTCTCCGCTTGCATTGCTCTAGCCTTTCCCTCCACTGCCAGATCTCTCCACTCCTGAGCCTCTTCCTTTGCCCATGTAAGGTGCCTTGAGACATCTGGAGCCCACCTAGACAGCTGTGGATGATCTTCCCCACTCAGACCCTGAACTTAGTCACACCTGCCAAATACATTTTACCATATAAAGTAGCACTCAAGGGTTCCAGAGATGAGTGCATGAATATCAGAAGAGCAGACAATATTCAGCCCAACAATCCTTATTATCATCCCCCATCAGTCCTCACTAAAGAAAAATCCAAACTCACAAGGCTAGGAAGAGTGAACGGGGAGCAGAAAACTGATTTATAAAGAGAGTTGAGAGGGATGTGGGTCAGGGCCCTCTGGTCTAGGGGCTTTACTGGCTGGGGGCCTGTTCTGCTGCTGCTACCTGTGCGTTCAGAGGCAGTGTGCAGCGGTTTTATGGAAGGTCTCTGATTTTGTGACCCAGTCTAAGAGAGACTGGTAAAGAAAACTTATATGGTTCCTGAATTTATTGAACTTCTTAAAATCAAAAAGGAAAAGTGGAAGGAATTTAGATGACAAAGACCCTTTAAGAATGAGGATTTCTCCACTGTCTTAGGTTGGGTCTTCAGAGACAAGGACTCCCCTGCAGGCAGTATATTTACAAGGTGGAAGGATGAAAGTGAGAGGGGGAAGAAGAAATGGATAGTGAAAGAATCGTCAGTAAGAGCTGCCATTGAGGACAGTGGAGCTCAAGGCCACATGGAAACAGGGAAAATGCCTCTAGGTCATTTCACCTGCACTGCGAGGGAGTTGGGGCTTCTACCCACCTCCCCTGTCATCGCCCATTGAGGGCTATCCTAGGGTAAGGTGACCAGATGTCCTGCTTTTGGCGGGACAGTCCTGCTTTTTAAATTTGTCCTGAGTCCCGCCGCATTTTAAAAAAGTCCCGATTTTTGGAAAGAATGCACGACAACCTAGGAAACGGTGCGGACAATGGGTAGGGAATATACGGTGCTTTTCTGCTGCTGAAAAGGTTAATGTAACTCCATTTGGGAATGAAAAGGTTAATGTAACTTCATTTGGAAATAAAAAGGCTAATGTAAACTCCCTACTCCCCTCCTGGGTAAGGTCGCCCAGGTGGACCAGTGCCCTACTCCTTTGAGCCACAGGCTCCAGGCTCTGCCTTATACATGATTTTTTTAACGTATTATATCTGTAAATTGTACTTTTGTTGAAATTAAAAAAAATGTATATTACAATACTATTTTTGTGTTCTATGAAAATTTTGTTACTCCATATAAACCAAATTTTTAATTAAGAACACCCCCCCCCCATGGTGTCCTGCTTTACCAATGCTAAAATCTGGTCACCTTATCCTAGGGGATGCTCATTCTAAGCCCTGTGGTCTGCCACGTGTGCAGACAGAGCTGCCTCCTCAGCTTCAGAGAGAGCAGTGAGGGGAGGATGTGGCCATGGAGAGTCAGAAGTACAATGAAGGAGAAAGGTTGGGGGTACAGACAGGAGTTGCTACATCTACTCAGAAAGAATGTGGGTTTTAAATATGGAGTCCCTACATGTCCTACATCTCTAGGGAATGAGATCTTGGCTGGCCAGTTGCAAGCAGGTACCCTACAAAATCAGGCAGTAAAAGTTTTGTGCACAGGCTGCATCACCGTGGTTTGGCCACCCGTGGTCATGCATGCAGTAATACTCTCCGGAGTCCCCAGGCTCCAGGGTGCTGATGCTGAAGACATAGCTGTTTCCACTTCCTCTGCTGCTGTACCGATTTGGGACTCCTGGGGCCAAGGTTGTGACATGAGATATAAGGGGTTCAAGTCTTTGTCCAAGTTTTATCCGGATCCAAGATAGTTCTCCGTGTACATCAGCACTGGCTTGGCAGGAGATGGAGACTGTCTCTCCTGGATGTGCAGACAGGGAGGCTGGTGTCTGGGTCAAGG
This sequence comes from Otolemur garnettii, assembly GCF_000181295.1. Taxonomy (NCBI): domain Eukaryota; kingdom Metazoa; phylum Chordata; class Mammalia; order Primates; family Galagidae; genus Otolemur; species Otolemur garnettii. The sequence goes on along the minus strand of NW_003852542.1, from coordinate 420,550 downwards.
TGATGTCCCCACTCACTGCAAAAGAGGAAAAGAGGAAAGTGGCATTTTGGGTGCATGCAAGGGATGTGCACAGAACAGCAGCTACCTTCACTTAGGATAGAGGTTCACTAATGTGATAATTTCTCAGAGCTGCTCCTTACCTGCTCTCCAGAAAGCCAGGCTCCAGAGGAGCTGAACCAGACCCCCCAGGAACATGCTGGCAGGAGGTGTTCAGAGTCTGGTAGTGCAGGAGGCACTGAACCTTTAAGGAAACTTGGGTTGGGTGGGAGGAGGCATAAAGTGGTGTATGCAAAAAAAGAGGCACCAAAGGAAGAATGTGCTAATCCCATGGGGGTGGTCAGGGGTGACATGAGATGAGAATCTTATGAAGAAATCAGCAATACTTGAAAATTTTTTTATCCTTTTACAACAACTCGGAGGAAAATGATGCCCCATACTAATGATGCAAGAAAGACATCTCTTAGGATGCTTCATTTCATAGCCAGGCTAGAATAGTAATGCATGCCCTATTCCATGACCCTTTCCCACTGCAGAGCCCAAAGGTCAGGAAGCTCAGGACCCACCCTGTGACCCTGCTTGACCAAGTAGGGACTTGTCCACTGTTGAGGACACTGAACTCCTGAAGAAGGACTGGTGAGCACAGAGGAGAAGGTTATGATGACACAGGCAGTGGGTCTGGGCCTGAGTGGAGGCAAGTTTTGTCCACAGAGATAAGTGTGTGCAGGTCCTCCCTGGGTGGCTCTATCAGACAGAACAGCACATGTGGCTCAGTGGCTATGTCCTCACAGAATCAGACACTCCAGGGCCGTGTGGATATCTCTGCTCAGCTGTCATGGCTTACATGGCTGCTAGGACACTGCACAATGGCCATGTCTCCCTGTGCACAGGCTCCCGCGTATTTGCCATTTTACTTTCTGGACTCCAGTAACCATAACTTATCTTTGATGGCTCTTTCACTGGGACTCACAGAGTGGAGTCAAAACCAGGGCTCTAAAGTGGGCCAGGATGTGAAGGAAACAGGGTGGCAGCCCTGAAGATGGGGCAGCCCTGCATGAGGTAAGGATGAATTTGCTTTAAGAGTTAAGAGTAGGAAGTGGGAGAAACACCTTGTCACTTCTGTGCAGTGGCAACCAGATGTCCTAGAGGTGCTCAGGAGGTGGAAGGGGTGAGGGGAGAGAGGACGTGCTTTCAGAAAGCTGTCACCAGTCTGCTCCCCTGGGAAGGCCCCAGACCCTCAGCAGCCTCAGGCAGAGCCATAGCTGTGGAAGATTTGTGCCAAGAGGTAACAGAAGGATGGGGGAAGGTGCCATTGAAGGTAGTTTTTCTGTTGATGATGAGAGTGACCTCTGTCCAGGCCTATGACACCTGACTCAGGAAGGCATCATGTAGAGAGGCCATTTGAGCCAGTAGGAGCTCAGAGCTAAGTATGGGTTCTACTGGTGCCAGGCTAGGGTTAAGGCTCTGGTCAGCTCTGCAGGGGACAATGATCCTCTCTCTTGGTCCACAACACCTCCTCACTGACATATTAAGTATGGAACAAACATAAACATCTTTAAATATTAATTTAAACAAGTAACTCATTTAGCTTGGGAACATTTATGTTTAATGCAAACAAAGTGAGGATGAATCTGTGTCCTCCTCCTCACCAGAGTCAGAACAGCAGGAGGAAGAGGAGCAAAGCTGGGTCTCCATGTCCACCAGGGGCCTCCTGAAGCTGGTCCTGCTCAGGAAGAGTCACAATGGTGGGTTATTCTACTTACTCTGCTCCCTAGGCTGGGAGGCCTAGACCACAGAAATTTATTTCTAACAATTTGGGAGCTTGGAGAAAGTCCAATGTCAAGGTCTAGTAGGGTTTTATTTCTGGGTGAGGATCCTCTTTCTGGTTTGCAGATGCCACTCCCTCACAGTATCCTTACATTGCCTTTCCTCAGTGCATGAATGGAGGATGGGTGTGGGGGTGAGGTCTGTAGTGTCTCCTTTTATAAGGACACTAATTCTACTGAATCAGGGCCCCATCCTTATGGCCTCATTTGACCTTCAATGTATCTTTATTGGGCTCTGCCTCCAAACACAGCCATATTGGAGGTTAAAGCTTCATAATAGGAATTTATGAAACACAACTGAGTCCATAGCAGATGGGCTTTGGGGATATAGCCAGGGCAGAAGAGAAAGGCGAGGCTAAGCTCTCAGTCTCAGAGCACACAGAGGATGCAGAGTGGGTTTGCACACATCTCAGCACACTGGCAGCTCCTCCCAGATATCCCATGTAACACATGAGACACGTTCCTGCTTACAGGATCCATGTTGATAAGCGGATACTACCACTATTAGTTTACTGATAGTTTGAAGATCAGGGAGCTTTGTTTATTGTGGGGTTTGCCTCCCACCTACTGGCAGAGTTGCTACATAGCATCATATAGGATTTTAGACAAAGCATCAGTTACCTGGTGAGCCTTGACTGTGAGTCTTTACACAGATGTTCATGAATGAAATCCTATTACATGGCTTGGTGCCTGTAGCTCAAGTGGCTAGGGCACCAGAAACATTGGAGGTGGCAGGTTCAAGCCCAGCCCAGGTCTGCCAAACAGCCATGACAGCTACAGCCCCAAAATAGCCAGGTGTTGTGGTGGGCACCTGTAGTTCCAGCTACTTAGGAGGCTGAGGCAGGAGTATTGCTTAAGCCCAAAGAGTTTGAGGCTGCTGTGAGCTGTGACATCATAGCACTCTACTGAGGGTGACATACTGAGATTCTGTCTCAAAAAAGAAAAAGTCCTATTACACCCATCCCTAGGCTAGATTGTGTAAGAAACATATTGCAGGAATCTAGGCCCAGTGGAGAGAAAGGGTAGAGAAACAGTCACCCAAACATCTGTGATAGAAGAGGAAGGGGTTTTATTTCAGCTGTTGGAGCTTCAGCAAACTAGGATCCAAAATGGTGGAGGTCTTTAATCAGCTCTGTCCCTGTCCTTTTATTGGACTCACAAGTAGACAGACAAAGGAATTACCATATAATCTCTCATTGGAGGTGTCAAATCAAATCATGAGCAGGATTTACAGAAGTGGAAGCAAGAAGCATTAATTTCAAAGACCCAGGAAGCTAAGTTTTACAAATTCTTAAGATCTGGGTTACCATGGAGAGGATCTTGTAAGTGTGTCCTTGGGCTTCTGTGAGAAACCCTTAGTTCTTTCAGACTTCATTTTTCTGGGGTATCGTCTCTCAAACACAACATGATTCCTTTTCTCAGCAAATCAGTCACCCAGCTGAGGACAAAGGGAATTGAGAAAAAAACCTGATCATGAAAAAATTAAGAACTAAACTCTGTGATCCGCATAAGATGTCAAAGATGTGGTTTTGGAAAATAGAGAGTGGGCTGTACTGCCACATGACTGAACCTAGGTTGGGTCCATCCTTACCACTAGGCAATAAATGCTCAGGGGGAGGGGACAGCAAGACAGGTAGGATGGAAGCTGTGGCTTAAAAGGGCAGCCCTGGCAAGGCCCTTCTTCCCTCCTGCCAAGGAAGTCCCTTGCAGCAGTAAGCACCTCTCCTCCTCCTGCACCACCTACTGCTCCCTGGCCTAGGGCAGCGGCTGTCTTGGCCACACCTACTGGCCACAGATTGGGTGGAGCTATTTGTCTGGGCCAACTGGTAGCCCACCACCCCGACAGTGGGCAGGGCTGACTGAAAGGACAACCCTAATTTCTTCAAGACAGTAAGGGCTTTTTCCACCATGGTGCCAACATCAAGGAGGATGAGCTGGGGGAGGACCTGAGGGAGAACCAGAGTGAGGCTCAGAAGCAGAGCTAGGTGTGTGGCATCCTATAGATCCTCCCATCCTGAAACCTGGTGCTGAGCCTCTCCTTCTCCACCTGGCCAGATGACCAGATCCAGATCAGCCAACAACCCTCACCCTGTAGGGAAGGGTCTTGCTCTGTTACCCAAGCTAGAGGGCAGTGGGTCATCATATCTTATTGTAACCTCCAACTCCTAAGCTCAAGTGATCCTCCTCCTCCAGCCTCCAGAACAGGAGGACTATAGGTGCGTTCCACCATGCCAAGCTCATTTTTCTTTTTTTCCCTTTCCTTCTCCTTCTCCTCCTTCTTCTCCCTTCCCTTCCCTTCCCTTCCCTTCCCTTCCCTTCCCTTCCCTTCCCTTCTCTTCTCTTCTCTATTTCTTTCTCCCCTTTTCTCTTTTTATTTTTCCTTTTTTGTAGAGATGCAGGTGTCATTATGTTGCCAGTGATGGTCTTCAACCTCAAATAGTGATCTTCCCTCTTCAGCCTCCAAAAGTGCTGGGATTATAGGCATGATCCACAGGCTAGACCCAGTTTTCTCAATAGTAAAAGTATGAGAGGGAGAAGGAGAGGGAGAGGGAAAGGGAGAGGGAGAGAGAGAGAAGAAGAAGGAGAAGGAGGAGAAGGAGGAGAAGGATATGAGAGGAGGGGGGGAGGAGAGGAGGAGAGGGGAAAGGAGAGGAGAGGAGAGGGAAGGAGAGGAGAGGAGGGGAGAGGAGAGGAGAGGAAATGTGAGGGACCCTAGCAGGGGGTGAGTTGGATGCAGAGGTTCCTGGTCTAGATTTGTCAACCCAGCCCCTTTATTC
>NW_003852542.1:405944-415917 GCF_000181295.1 Otolemur garnettii | reverse complement strand
GAGAGGAAATGTGAGGGACCCTAGCAGGGGGTGAGTTGGATGCAGAGGTTCCTGGTCTAGATTTGTCAACCCAGCCCCTTTATTCTTATCCCAGAAACCCTCCTGGAGTCACTGGGAGAACCACAGCAACTGCACCAGCCTGGAAGCGTGTGGGACCATCCTGCCTCCTGGAATAAGAGGTGATGAGGTTTGTGCTCCAAGCTATAATACTGTGTATAGTATTGTCATTAGAACCTAAAGTAGAAACAAAACCCCTTGGTCCAAGTAGGTGTAGACTATTCCTAAACTATGGCCACAAGCATAGGTGCCTCTGAAATATTGTGTGGCCTTAGCAAATATTTGAACAGAGCACAGTCTTCAACTCACTGTGCACAGAGAGGTGTCCCGAGGTGAGAATGGGAAAGGAGGTTTATGGATAGCTGTTTGGTGAAGGGCCTGGAAGGGGAAGACTGAGATATCAGATGTGAAGGAACTGGGCGTGGGTATATGGATACACCTGTGGAAGAGGGCACTATTTCTGCAGAACTTTATTTATGTTGAAACAGCATAGTGCATCTCTTACAGTGAAACACCTGAAACACAAGTGCACTGAAAGATTCATCTACCACTGAGCAGATGGTCAGGCCCAGTCTTTTTTTTAAGTGAGCACATTATATGTATAAATACATTCTTGAACAGAGAGACCCTTGTGTCTTGAGTGGAGACCAAGCATGTGTGCAGTGGCATTAGACTGTCACCAACATCTCTGCCAGTACTGGTGTAACTGTTCCACTTCTGAATGGTTGTCTCATGGCAGCAAAGACAGGTGTCATCTGGCCCTTGGTGGTAATTCCCTTTCCCCTACATTTCCTCCTTACTTGGAGCGTTCATTTTCTGGATATAGGTTTGCCTTTACTGCCACAGAGCATTGTTTAGCATTATCCAGGGGCTCAGAGAGTGTTTGCCTTCCTGATAAAGGAATCCTTGGGAACCAGGGACCTATTTTGTGGTGAACATGTGTCAAAATAGTCCCTCAATCATGGTAGTCATCGTTCCTTCCAAATATGACATCACCCAATAAAGCCCACGTGGGTGTGACATTCTGCCAAATTAAGAAACTCTCAAGATGCACTATGTTTAAATCAAATTCAGTGATTCTGTGGGTATATGGTTTTGGAATGCAAGGGCAGAAATAGGGGAAAGCCTCCCAAATGATCTCTTCGAGAAACCCAGTTGGAGAATAAGTGTCTTCAGGTATGCAATTTTAGACCCTTCTAGACTGTAGGAATTATATTTGTACTTTCTTTTTATCTCTTGTGACTTTCTAAGCTGCCTGCCTGGTAGAACATGTGGACTCTGTTTCCATAGCCTCCTCCTTTACATGCTCAGCCCCTCTGGGTGTTGGCACCCCTGATATTGTCTTTCCTTTTTTGTATGGACCTGTCATTTCACCTGTCCTGCTCATTCTTTTCCTCTGCAGGTTTTTCACTGTTTCAGCATAATGCACAAAATATCATCTAAATCCAGAAGTTCTTATTTCCTCAGAAATTTCTGCATAGGGATGCCTCTCATGCAAGGCTAGTTCATAACCAAGAAATGAAACAAGCGACATAGGTGAGAATTACCCAGCACCAGCAAGGAGCTTTGGAGGAAGGTCCCGAAGTGGCCAGTTGCATGATGTCATCACCTTAGGGACCTCAGGACCTATTCTTGTCATTGTGAAAGCTCTAAGTGTTGTGGGTTTTTTCCTCCTTGAAATCATGGCTGTCACATTTCTCCATGTGTTTTGATAATCTGGCAAAACTTTTTACTTTATAGTTTACAAATGTTTTCAACCATTTGAAATATTATGAGGGACAAGGTAGGATAAAGCACATACATTTGGTCAAAGACACTTGAATTCTGAGGCTTCTGAGCCTGCCCTGGTACTTGTGTGTACTCCTGTGATTCTTAGGGAGGTATGTGTGAGAACTGTCCCCCCTGTGTCTGACGCAGACATGACACACAGTCCACTCTCTCCACTCCCTCTCATTATTATGCAGATTTGAACTGGCCAGGTGGTTTATAAATATTGTTCAGAGAGCAATGAAGGATGGTTCCACATGCTCCTAGAAAGCTCATGTACATTGAGAATATGCATCATGTTTATTAGTGTCAGGACATTTTGGGATTGTGACAAAGTGGACTGATTTAGTTTGGCTTCTGGCATGCCAGCTGAGCCTCAGACACATGTATGACATGTGTGTTCTTTTTTTCTAGTACATCTGTGTCCTACCTTTCCTCATATGAAGATGTAGAATATTCCCAAGTATATGATGTTTATATTTCTTAACAGATGAAGTCATACAGATGTAGCTTCTTCTGTCCATCAGAACCGGACATATGGACTCCTTTGAATAAGTCACATCCTAAGAATTGAGCCTCAAAATGTACAACAGGCATGAGATTAGCAGTGGGCTCTGCTCCTGGTCTTGAGGACGTGGGCATGTCCTGAAGATCAGACTTCGTGGTGGTTGGAGAAGAGGAGTTAGTAGGGGAAGAGTGATGAAGCTCAGATCAAGTAATCAGGGAAAGTCATTCTCTGCAACTGTGGAAGTGACAGTTGTAAACAGGTGGCTAAAAATTATTGCTTTTTTTCTACCTTCTATTAATAGTTCAGATGGTCAGTTAACTGAAGAATAGAAAAGCATGGGTCTTAAGAGGCAGGTACTACAAAGTGAAAAATATCTCTAATGAATTAATCCTAAAGGAAATCACAGAGTCAACATGGACTAGCCATGTAGGTACCCCATGGTCAATAAGTAGATAGGCCTTCCACCTGATGGGTCACTTGGACACTGGTGAGGATCGCTTCCTACAGATAGGGTGCACCTGTGTATATTTTATTGCCCTCTGTACTTTTTCTTTTACTGAAAAAGAGAATTCTGGATATAGATAAAGCATCAGTAGGCCTTATACACATAGGTATTCTGTAACATATTGCTGACTGTGGGAAGAAGCATGGTATAGCCCGGCATTCCCAGGCCCTGAGCCTCAGCCCCCCACTGCTCTGCATGGCTATGGTGGTGAGGGGGGGGGTGAATGTTCAGCAGAATAGAAAAGAAACTAGTCTGGGAAATGTCTGGATAGAATGCAGCAGCTTAGCAAAGTCAGCATGTCAACAGATTTAGAAAGCAGTTGACAATTTCCCTCAAGCTATCTAACCTGTGGGCTCTAACTTTCCTTCATTAAGTCCCTACCATAGTGTCTGGATGACCTGAGAGCCCTACCACCCCAACTGTCCCCTCCTGGCCCACCCTCTTCCTTATATCCTCTCATTTCCTATTCTAACTCATGTCTGCTATAGCTACTCCATGAGAACCCCGACAGTTTTATTTTCTAGGAAGGTGGTGTGTGGGGCCAGGGATGGCCCTGACTGCCCCAGCTCCTTATGGTAGATTTCTGCCCTTTCCTGACTGCCTTATCTCTTGAGCAGTGATCCCATTCTGAGGCTCCTGGGATACCATGCTGAGGAGGAAGCTTTCCCTGATGAAATGGAAGAGAAGCATTCTGCATTCACATTTCTGTTTAATAACTGGAATGTTATCTCCTTGAATCATCTAGACCTTGGACACTCAATAATGCCAGAATGAACAACTCCAGCCATTCTCAAACTTGCAAACCCTACAAATCTCCTGGAGGACTAATTAAAATAATACTTCTGAACCACACCCAAATAGGCTCATGACATGTGAATGTACTTTCCAGGAGAAAGATCTGGGTAGCCATTCTGTTAGCAAGAATCCTGCATAGTTTGCCCTACTGGTAATTTGGGAAATTATACCAACTCAGCACCTTGGGGGTTTGGACAAGTCCTTGGCTCAAAATTACACTCCAGGTTCATGTACTCCCAAGCTTTTATACTTCACTGCCAGTACCCTCGTGGAGAGAAGCTTCATGGAGCTAAGGCCCAAGGTCACAACAGGGTATTACTAGTAGAACCAGGTCTCAGCACCCAGGTCTCCCAAACCTCAGCACAAGGATCTTCCTCCTCAGTGCAGTGTCCCAGGGGTCTCAGCATGGGTCCAGCTGCACAAGAAATGAGGCAGCCCAGAAAGGGCAGGAATCTACCATTAGGAGCCATGGGCAGGCAGGGCTACCCCTGGGCTCTCACAACAGCTTCTTGGGAAATAAGCCCACTGGGATTCTAAGCAGAGCAGCTGTGGCCACGTTCCCATCATGAACATGGGTGGGAAAAGGAATTGAGAGGATGCAAGGAAGAAGGTGGGCCAGGAGGGGACAGTTAGGTGAGATCAGGCCCTCAGGTACTCAAGAACACTCTCACCTGCCACCCAGGCTCACTCCTGTCTTGTCTGCAGCAGCTGGCTCTGTGCCTCATGCCTCTTGTGAAGGAAGGAGGTGCCACTGCCTGACTACGTTTGCCCTCCATTTACCAGGGTCTGAAGCTAACCGCCACATCACCATCGGCATCATGCCTGCTTCCAAGATGGTGGTAGCAGCCATGTCTGGTATTAAATCCAGGCAGTTCCTGCAGCTGAGGGGCCTGCTCAGTGAGGAGACATCTGGGGGTGGTGGTGCATGGAGTGGGGTCCAATTACTCTATTCTGGTATACTATTTTGAATACAGATATAGTTATTGCTTTCTAGAGTTGCACCTTGAATGCATAAGCATAAAGAAAAGAATTTAAAACAGGTAGATATGGAATTAGTACTACCTAGGTATAATGCACATTCTTATTTTTTCCTCAAAAATTTGGACAAAAAAGTATTATATATAGTCAAATATAGTATTTTTATACAAGTCTCTCCTGAATGACCATTCTCTTTCAAATCATCTCCAGATAGACGACGTGAGAATAAATCAATTTTGGATGCTCACCTGTACCCTACCAAGTGACTAGGAATATGTGATATGGCCCAAGGTCCATGCATGTGGGACTTCACTAACCCTCGAGTCACAAGACCCTAGAGCCCTGCCTGATGCATGACTTCCCCACAAGCTTGCAATGGTATCAGGACACAGCCTCAGGGCCACTCAGGGACCATCAAGGCTGTAAGTCTTTCCAAGACACACATGTGAGTTTCCTTCACGGTTTGTAGCTCAAGCCCAACACCATCCCTGCCCCAACAAACGTGAGCAGCAGAGCTGGGTATTGTACCAACAGCTGACTCCCCGTGTCCTTCCTGCTCTCCTTTTCTACTGCTGCACCAAGACTAATATTCTTATACTTGGGGGAGGGGGAATTACCTCATATTATCTTATATTTTGTAAATTCTGTGGAATATAGCATACACTGTATGTCCTCTAATTCTTTCAGACTTGGTTTTTTATTTTTACAATCCAGATTTGGAATTCAGAAATCTTTCCCTTTACTTCAACATGACTGAGACTGATGAAAGATTTTGGCACCTGACTTTTGATTTTAAATAGATTTAAAATAGCTGAAATCTATTAGACAGCTTTACTTGAGTGCTCCCAGAAACAGTAGTGTAAAATGCTGTGCCTGCCCCCTTTTTACAGAGACCTGTGTTAAAACCTGAGGTGGGGGAGTATGAAGGTGGGTGGAGAGGAAGGAATCGAGTCGATATCACTAACCCACTCCAGCTGCATGTGCACCAGCAGCTATTCAACCCAAATAAAATTGAAAACATATATTAATTTTAGATTGCTATAAATCAGTCTGAGTGACAAAGCTATGACACTTGTTATACTGTATGGATTTAAATGGCAAATCAATGTAAGGCAGGCAGGGAATAGTAAGATATGCTTTCATTTACTTTCTCTTCTGTCCTGTCCAGTTGTCAGAGGCACTTGAACCCCTTGTTCTGCAGGTTCTTCCAGGCCAGGCTGTCCCAGCTTACAGGTCCTCTGTGCTCTGTCTGAGGTGGTGCCGTGGCCCTCATGGTCCACAGTAGGCACCTGCAGCCTTTTCCTCCAGGTTCCCCACAACTCAGGCTATGGGGCCTGCTCACCAGACAAACAACATTGGTGGGCAGCAGGCCACCCAGCAGGGAGTTTATGTTCGGGGTTGTACCACTGTGGAGGCCACTGTGTAGCTTGTGCACAGTAATAAACCCCAGCATCCTCAGCCTCCACCTTGCTGATTTTCAGGGTGAAATTTGTTCCCGACCCACTGCCACTGAACCTGTCTGGGACCCCAGAGTCCTGGTTGGAAACCTTATAGATCAGGCGCTGTGGAGACTGGCCAGGCTTCTGCAGGTACCAATACAAATAGGTGATTCCATCACTGCCCAGGAGGCTCTGACTAGACCTGCAGGAGATGGAGGTCGGCTCTCCTGGGGTGATGGACAGGGAGAGTGGGGTCTGGGTCATCACAATATCCCCACTGGATCCTGAAAGAGGGAGAGAGAAGTGCAAGGTTATGTACAATCATTCATAGACATTTTCATAATTTTCTTTCATTATTACAGGCTAAATTATTTTTCATGTGTGTGATTTTGTTTCAGGCCGTCAAAATATTCGATTCGAAAAAGAACAGATATTTTCAAGCCATGAGAGAACCTCTAGAAGTCCCCCATGTCTTCCCCACTGTCTGAGTCAGAATCTTCTCTGTCCGAGTCAGAATCTTCACTGGAGCACAGGTCCTTGTTTCTTCTGGAATCTTGCTCACTGTCTCAGATCTAACCCTCACATGCCCCATCCTGGCGGGCAAGACATGCACATGTAGAGAGCACATGTGGAAGACAGTGGGCCCCAGAGCTCCCCCTTCCATCCTATCCTCCTTCCTCATCTCCTTCTGTCCTTACCAGGGACCCAAAGCATTAGCAGCCCCAGGAGCTGAGCAGGGAGCCTCATTGTGAGAAGTTGGACTGAGGAGTCCTGATCAGTCAAGGCAAGGTCTGAGCTGAGCTTTTATCTCAGACTCCCAAGGGAAGGTCCTCCCTGAGGGACATTATGCAAATCCCCTGGTGGGTGCAGTGGTGGTGGAAGAAATAACAGGTGGGTGGGGCCCTCTCTTAAGCCAACTGATAGGAAATATCTCAGTTTAGAAGGAAACTAAAAGAAGGAAATGTATTCTGCCTCTGTAGGAGAAAGGACATATTTAATTTTTCTTTCTTTTCCCTCCACTTGTTTTTAGCTTTTCTGCATTTGTTCTGCTGGGAACATTACACTTTTTTTCTTGAGGTGTTTTTATTGGTCATTGTATTTTGGCATTTTAACTATAATGCGTGTACATGTGAACTTACTGTGTTTCACTGGAATGTGCTTTATTGAGTTTCTTTGGTCTATATAGTAATGAGTTTTGTTACATTTGAAAAGATTTGCTATTATGTTTTCAAGTATTCTTCTCATATCTTTTCTCTCTCCTTTCTCCTTGTGACTTCCATACACGTTGGCCCCTAAACCTTGGAGGGCTTGTTTGTTTGCTTTAATATTTTTTCTTTAGAATAGATCATCTATGAGTAGATCTAATGATCTATTCTAAGTTTACTGATTCTTCTGCTACAGTCGACTGTTTTTGTATTTAGTGAATTCCACATTTTGGTTCTTGAACTTTTCATTTCTAGAATTCTCATTTGTTCTGTTTTTCATAACTTCTATTCCTCTATTAAAAATTCCTCTTGGTTGAATGATTTTCCTCTTATTTGCCTTTTTTAGTTTTTGATTGTATATCAAAGATTAACAACAATTCTTACCATCTGTAAAATAATTGTTTTGACTTCTATTTTCATTCTATTTTAACTACTGATATTTCTTCTTTTGTATTATCATTACTTTTGGCTTACAGCTTGCCTTTCTGGGGTCTGTTCCTTTATCTGTATTGTTTAATAGTAATCAATGATTTGGGGGGTTTTAGAAGCTCATGATGCTTCTACCAATTCACCCGTATGTGATTTGACAACTTCATGAAAACTGCAGCAGTTCTTACCACCTGCAATTCTGTCCTTCTTGTGTCTCTTTCAGTTCTAATATGTATGCAGAGATTATCTCAGCAATTCTGTGATTCCACAATTTTTGGAATCTACATTAGCTTTCACGTGATCTCCTACTTGCCCCAACCTGGGCCATCACCTTGGACCAGCAAAGCTGTGGGATTTCTCTGTTTTAAATTTAGCTGGAAACACTGATAGATCTTGCTCCACTCCTCACCCCAAGTCAGGCAGACCCCTTGGCAGCCAGCTACTCATTTTTGGTGTCATCCTCAGGTTGGTACTACTGTAGTTTTTTGGTTGTCTTTTGATGAAGGGGAGCAGCCCCAGGAAAAAGGCCACAAATTTTTTCCCTTTTTTACCCAAAGCTCCAGCACTTATTTAAGAATTAAAACTTCCTAATTTAATCTATGTTTTTAGTTATTTTCAGAGCCCTGAAATAGTTGATATATATATATATATATATATTCATTTTATACTGAATTGTTTTTCTTTCTGCAGAGAGAATGCAACAAACCTTTTAAGACATCATAATCAGAAGGGCCTTCCAAGGTGAATTTTGCCAAACATAAGGGCCACACTAAAAGGGAAAGGGTGTGAACTAGCATAAATAACTGTCAAGTAGAAAATACAGTGTTCACACCCTTGAGTTAAAGAGAAACTGAGCTCAAAAACAAGTACTGAATTATAATCTCTTGATTTCTTATTCTCAGATGTATCCTCTAGCAATTTCAAAACATCCATGTCCTATCTAAGATTAAGTAAAGAAGTGAATATACTGTAGATAATTGGAGGAAATACAGGATGATACCCGAGGAATTTCTCATTAAGAACTCGTGGTTTATGCAGGACATTTTGGCATCACACATAGTCCCAGCTACACGGGGTGACTGCTTGAGTTCTGAAGTCAGATGGCAGCCTGCGATACATAGTAGGACTCCGTCTCCCTAAAAACTACAACCAAGAACATGTACTTTTTTTACATTTATTTGTTCTTATTTGTATATTTTATTTAATTTTGAAATAATTATAGCCTTGCAAAAAGTTTCAAAAATAATAAAGTTTGTCTGATATAATTTTTCTGCACCTTTCCTTAATAATAAACATCTTACATAACCACAGAATAGTGATCAAAACCATAAAACTAACATTGACACAGTGGTATTAAGTACAGATATGGATTTCACTGATGTTGTTCCACTGATGCCTGAAGTTCCAGAATGAAATCCAGTATCCCATATTACATTAATTGGCATGTCTCCTTAATCTTCTCTGATCTATGAGTTATTTATTCTTTCTTAGTCTCTCATGACATTGACACTTCTCAAGTGTACTGATCAACAAGTTTAAGATTGTTTTTCTGATCTTTTCTGTTGATTATATTGAGACTATACATTTTTGACAAGAATATCACAGAAGAAACAGTCCTTCACAGTCCCTCATATTAGGAATTACAGACTCTCAACTTGTCTTATTACTAGTGATGGTGAAGGAATATAACCAATGAAAGTCTTTTTACCCGGAAGTCTTGGGCAAAAAGAAACCAGATAGCTTCTTCTGTCACTCTTCCTATCTGGTCATGTGCCCACTTTATTAGGAATCATCTATTCCTATGGTGAGCCTATAATTATATGTCCCTCTGAATTTAGTTCTTTAAATATCGGCTGCCTGACCAAAATTATTGAAGAAATAAACTATGTTTATTCTTAAATGAAAAATGATTCTGTTATGGACATTCACGTGGGAATACGGAAAGTCTAGAGAAAGAAAAGGAGAAATTAGATTATGAAAATATGGAAGTGAGAAGTTAATCCAACTCAGCCAACAGTCTGACTAGAGACAGCTTGTCAGACTGTTCAGGTGGAGGAGTAGAAGGTCAGGCTGAGGAGAGCAGAGAACAATTGCAGCTCTGATGTGGTACATAGGAAGGAACAAACTAATAATTCTTGAAGAAAATGTTAGAGAAATACTGACAAATAGAGTAGGCAAAGAATATACGGAGAAGACCACAGAGTTAATCACAGCAACAACAATTAATAAATTAAAAGGCTTGATTGAAAGAAGGAAACAATCAAGAGATTAAATAGATGATCTACAGGAT
>NW_003852542.1:398095-405720 GCF_000181295.1 Otolemur garnettii | reverse complement strand
ACATTAGGTTCTGGCATGGATGCAGAGAGAAATGAACACTTATATGCTGCTGGTATGATTGCAAACTAGTACAATCCCTGTGGAAATTAGGGTGAGGATAGCTCAAAGAACTAAAAGTGGACATACCATTTGATCCAGAATACCACTATTAGGTGTTTACCCAAGGGGAAAAAGGTATTTAATCAAAAAGAAACATGCACTCAAATGTTTACTGCAGCATTATTCCCAATCACAAAGATGTGGAATCAACCCATGTTCACGCCAATACATGAATGGATTGATAAAATGTGGTATGAGTATACTAGTGAATACTACTTAGTCATAAAAAAATGGTGAACTGATACTTTTTCTAAAAACTTGGATATAGCTAGAGACCTTTCTTCTAAGTGAAGTATCACAAGAATGTAAAAACAACCACCACATGAATTCACCATTATATTTGAATTAATTGACACCCATGCATGGGTATGATAGTAAAAGTCTTTGGAAACCAAGCAGGTAGGAGGGGAAAGAGGGGATGGGTAAATTTGCATCTAACAGGCACAATACATGCTATGTGGATGATGGGCACACGGTAACTTTGACTCAAATTGAACAAAAGCAAATCCTATAAGCAAAAAGATTGTATACCCATAACATTCTGAAATCGAAAAAAATGGAACTGAAACCTGAAGAATTGTTTTTTTATTTTTTTTGAGACAGAGCCTCAAGCTGTCCCCCTGGGTAGAGTGCCGTGGCATTACAGCTCACAGCAACCTCCAACTCCTGGGCTCAGGCGAGTCTCCTGCCTCTACCTCCCAAGTAGCTGGGACCACAGGCGCCCGCCACAACGCCCGGCTATTTTTTGGTTGCAGCCGTCATTGTTGTTTTGGCAGGTCCGGGCTGGGGATTCGAACCCGCCACCTTAGGTGTACGTGGCTGACGCCTTAGCCGGTTGAGCTATAGGCGCCGAGCCAAACCTGAAGAATTGTTGAAAAATCTTTGTAAACTATTCAATTAACAATGGATTAATATCTGGAATATATATAGAACTCCAACAACTCAATAACAAAAATATATATAATCCAAGAAAATAGGCAAAAGATCTGAATATACATCTCACAAAAGAATGTAAATGGTCAATAGTCATGTGAAAGAATGCTCAATAGCAATAATCATCAGGGAACTGCAGATCAAAACCACAAAGAGATATCATCTCACCCCAGTTAAAATGGATACCACCATGAAGACAACAATAATAAATGCTGGTGAGGATACAGAGAAAGGGGAACACATGTAGCTTGTTGGTAGGAATGTAAATTTTACAGCCATTGTAGAAGACAGGTTTCTCAAAAAACTAAAAATAGAACTAGCATATGATTTAGCAATCCCACAGCAGGGGATAGATCCTAAAGAAAGGAAGTAAGTGTATGTAAAAGATATCTTCAATCCCATGTTTACTGCAAAACTATTCACGATAGCCAAGGTATGAAATAACCTAAATGTCCATCAAGGGTTGGACTGATAAAGAAAAGGTGATTTACACACACACACACACACACACACACACACACAAATGAAATGGTATTCTACCATAAAAAAAAAATCATGTCATTTGCAGCAACTGTGTGGAACTAAAGGTAATTATTAAGTGAAATAAGCCAGGTATAGAAAAAGAAATGTCATATATTCTCACTAACATGTAGCAGCTAAAAATATTGATCTTGTGAAGGTTGTGAATCGAATAGTGGTTACCAGAGGCTGGGAAGAGTAGTTAGGGGATGGGAAGGGGTCGGTTCATGGATACAAAAATGCAGTTAGATAGAAGGAAAAGATCTAGGGTTTTGTAGTACAATAGGGAAAATATAGTTCAGAATAGTTTATCGTATATTTCAGATTAACTAGAAAAGTCATTTTGGAAGGTTTCTAACACAAAGTAATGATAAATGTTTAATCATTGATCAAAATGCCAGATGTACTATGTGAATTTGTACATTATTATGTATCCACAAATATAAAAAAATGGAAGCATTCACCAATGGACAGCTTTTAGTAGTCAAATATTTGGATAGAATATTTGAATTTCCTACTGCTTAGGACGTAACAGAAATCAAATATACCGGTAGATCAAACACTGAACTCCTAACTGAGGAGACTGAAATAGTATTGCTGTCATAGTAGAATTCTCACAGTAAAGACAAAGTATTGGGAACACAGAATGCTGGGTTCTCCATTGGAAAATATGTGGCTACACTGACATGATACTTAGTTCAAATAAATGTACACTTTTTAGAGATTTGAATTCATGATCTTATTAATTGATGCAATTGCATCTTCTGATTGTTTTTGAAGGCATAATTTGGGAAAGTTTAGAAAATTTGGGATATATATTTATTATTTATTTATAGAAATAATATCATATTTATGTATGATATTAAAGAAGGACAAACCACATTTTGAGGGATATGGCTAGTTTGATTTAGGACTTTTGGAGAAAAACACTTAGAAGAAAGGCATTTGGAGAAGTCACACATTATTTAAAAGGAAAGTAAGCTTCTGGCTCAGCACCTGTTGCTAAATGGTTAAGGCACTGGCCACATACACTGAGGCAGGAGGATTTGAACCTGGCCCGGGCCTGCTAAACAAGGACAATTGCAACAAAATAATTGCTGGGCATTGTGGTGGGTGCCTGTAGTCCTAGCTACTTGGGAGGCTGAGGGAAGAGAATCGCTTAAGCCCAGGAGTTTGAGGTTGCTGTGAGCTGTGACACCACAACGGCATTCTACCAAGGATGATAAAGTGAGACTCTGTCTTAAAGAAAAAAGGAAAGTAATCCCAATTTAAAAAACTCTTTAGAGAGAAAATCATTGACTTATCACAAAGGTTAAGTGACAGTTTAAGTCACCAAGTCACTCTCTATGTATGAAGTCAGTTCCCAAATATAAGAAGGGCCTGAACTTGAAGGAATGTGTTTTAATAGTAATTCCATAAGTAAGAAGAATAATTCACAACATTGTTAGGATAAAAGCCTGTGCAATTTGTAGAAAACTTGGTATTAGGGATAGCCAGGGAGAGAAAGCCTGACCAGGAAAGGCTGAGGCACGTGGACACCATAGAGAGGATCGTTAAGGCTGGCAGTTCTAAATCAGAACCGCTAAATCAGAACAGATCAACCTCTCCTTGGAAACATGGTATTGTCTATGACCCAGTGGAGACTGTGATGAGGCTGTGAGTTGGGCAGTGAAGTCAAGGCATGGCAGCCTGTACTTCTGGTGCCCTGGAGGACAGGAGACCATTCCTTTGGGGCCAGTAATGCTTGGAGCCCCAAGGGAGAGATTCAACATGGAGCCTACTGTGAGCCACCACAGAGATGCTGTCTGGACAGTGATTATCTGAGAGGAACCACTGGACTTAGGGCCCTCCATTCACTTTCAAGAGTGCCCCACCATTTCTACTTCACCCCAGCCTGGTTCTTCTCTGAGAGGAGCAGCTGCTTTGACATTGATTCCCTGGAGGAAGCAGCTACGATGCTGAGCAGAAGGGCTGACCCCACTGGGGAGGTTTGTGTTTAGGGCTGTTGCACCGTGTAGGGTCCCAGTGAGTGTTCTGCTCACAGAAGTACTGTGCAGCATCTCCAGGCTCCACACTGGTGACTGTCAGGGAGAAATCTGTCCCGGAACCACTGCCACTGAACCGGGCGGGGACTCCAGGGGCCCTGTCTGACACTTTGTAGATCAGTAGTTGAGGCGACTGGTGCGGTTTCTGCTGGAACCAGTTTAAGTAGGTGTTTCCATCGCTATGGATGAGACTTTGGCTGGCCTTACAGGAGATGGAGACACTCTCTCCCACAGCCACAGACACGAGGGATGGAGACTGAGTCAGCACAGTAGCCTCATGGGAAACTGGGAGGAAGAAAAGAATGGTTTGAACACAAATGCAAAACAATAGTTGGTAAAGAAAAAGTAATTGCTACACCATATACCGGTATTTTTCACATAAATACGTCTTTGTACAAATTGTCCCCAAAGTATTTTTTAAGCATCTGTCTTGTGAAACAAAGATGGGCACACATCTTTGTCTCAATTATCTCACACACTGGATGGGCATAGCCATCACATTTCTCATCCTGAAAATTACCTTTTTGCAAATTTGTAAAGAAGAAGTTCCCTACCATGAATGCAGAGAACCAGGGGCCAGAGGATCTGTCCCAGCAAGACCATCCTGAGGAGGGAATCCTTCTGAAAGTGTATCCTCAGCCTGGATGAGCAGGGTGACCACAGGTTCATTTTATATGTTGGCAGGGCTGTCACATTAGCTGGAAGTGTCTCTATGCAAAAGACCCCAGTCTCTGAGTCTCCACTGAAGATTCTTCTAACACAGAAAGGGGAAGGAGAGAAAGAGAGAGCGAGCACACTTGAGCAAGCATCTAAGTAGCAAGTTGTACACAGACACCTGAGGATTGTCCAGCCATGGGCTCAGGCTGGGCACAGTCACTATTGAGGAGTAGATGCCTTGGGGCTCCGTTGACATTCTGAGGTTTAAAACATGATCTAAAAGATTAATACTGAGATAAAAGGAGTCACAGGTTGGGATTTTTCATTAGGTATTGAGAGATATCTCTTCTGACCATTTTTCTTTCTGAATGTAGTCACTGAAATAAAACTGACAAAACATACTCCTTTTCAGTGTCCTTTTAGTCACTGACAGAGACAGACTGTGTCCACAGTTCCTGCACAGCTGAGAAGCAAGGCCACTCTAGTGTTATCTCTGGAGTCAGGACGTTGCTGTGGATGTGAGAAAACGCAGGTGGGACCTACACGTCTGTCATTCCATGGCCATGGCCATGGCCTGGGGAAGCCCTGCAGGTGCTGCCCTTTCTCCAACCTGGATGAGGACACTTTGATCTGTCCTGATGTCTTTCACTGACAAGCTCACACACCCCGGGGACCTGGCCCCACTACCTTACTTTATAGAGGGACCCTCCCTCTTTCTGTGTACCTTCCTTGTAAGTCTGTTTCCCAGACTTCCACAGACTTTGCTTATGATAGTCGGACTGCTTTTGAGCCAGTGACCCAGTGAATAGGCCCCTTTGGGTGTTCCCCAAGTGGTAATTATCCTACTGCCAGAAAGTTCTGGAAAATGGGCAATGGGAGGATGTGTAAAATTATTACTAGAAGAAAAAGTTAAATTATGAAATGGATGATGAAATGGTAATGATAATAAAAACACTCAGAATCAGTGGGCGCTCTGTCCAGGCTGTTATTTCCAAAGAGCCCTCTTTCCCCATCACTGCTGTGCCTGTGCCCCCTCTTGTGGTCAAGTGAGGGGAGACACCCTGCGGGTGTTCTGTTACTTGACAGTGTTGTTTCCAAGTATAAGGCGTATTTTCTTTCTTGCACATTTTCAAACATGCCTTGTTTGTTTGTTTATGAAGCTTGCATAAATCATAACTTGTGTTTGGGTACTATCCAAGATTGTGGGCATGTTAGAGAGTGGTATGCAGTTTTCACTTTGATGTTAATAGCCTAGGAATTAGGATTCCCCCGCTGTGTCTAGCATTCAGGTGCCAGCCCATCTGTTGCAGCTCAACATTCTCTGGTTAGCCAAGGAGTGACTGGAGAGTCATCAGACTTGGTGTCCACAGTGATTCCGTTAGTCTGTGCTTCCATCGTGCTTTTTGTCCTCTCTCAGTCATGAAGAGACACCCTCTTCTACCTTCTCTTAACAAAGGACACTCTGGATGATATTTATGAATGGTTGAGGCACTACTTATGGACAACCCTAATTTTTTAAAACTATATTAAGTGCCACGTCTGAAGGCAGGAGTAATGATTTTGTGCACCACTCTCCCTACCAGGCACCGCAGCCTGCATGGTTCTGAGCTCTGCCAGGCTCCCCAGGACCCGCCCCTCATCCCTTAGCTCCCTCCCAGGCCTGGTGCTCTCTGCTCTTTCTCTGGTCCTGCAGTTCTCACATTTTCTAGTCTAAAACAGAATAAGTGCTGCCTCTTTCACCTGAAGATCAATTAATTTATAATTCATCAAATAATAATTCACACTTAGCTAAATCAGATCACATTCACCTTTGTTTCAGGAAAGATTTTTTTCTTGTTATTTATTACCGATTACCTCCAGGCCTAACCAAACTTCCACCAGCTCATTTGGGAGAGCAAATTTAACTGTCACCTTTACAGTTAAACTCCTCTATGGAGTTCTTGGTTTGAATTCCTTTATATTTAAATTTCTATTTGATTACTTTTTATAGTTTTTGGTTCTCTATTAAAATTCTCACCCTATCATCTAATGCATTAAGCCTATAAAGTCCTGTTACTCCCACATCTACAAATTCTTTTGGTCTGTTTCTTTGTTTTGTTTTGTTTTAAATATATATACATTTTAAAAGCCAGAAAATAGACATATTTTTAATCTAGTCTGGAATTTTGTATATGCTTGATGCTGCTGTAAAGTTTTTGTTTTATACTTTCAATTTTTTAGTGTTTATTGCAGTTACATAGATATCAATTTGATTTTTGTATATTGTCTGTGAATATAATGATTTTGTATTTTTCAAATTAATTCTAATAGTTTCTCTGCATTTTCTCCCAACCAAATTCTTTCACCTGTGAATGATGGTAGTTTTTTTCTTTTCACTATTTAGCCTCTGCTGCTGGACAGCCTCCCCTTACTCTACCAGACACCACAGGTGCACCTTGTGATGCCTCCACTTCTGTGAGTCTGATCCCACACCACTGCCAGGGAAACTGTTCCTAAGCCTGGCCATGCAGCCAAGTCTGAGCATGAATCCAGGAATCAGAGTAAGAAACTTGTCAGTGAGTTACTTTGGAACACTACAAGATTTCCTAACGGAGGGTGAGATGGTAAAGAAGCAAAACACTGAAGGCCCCCTGGAGGGTTTCGTTTCATGTTCAATCACTGAACACATCTGCTACTGTCATGTTGATGGTGATAAAGTGCAAAATCTTTATCACCAATCTTTAAGCTCCAGGCTGCTGATGGTAAGAGAGAAGTCGGTTCCAGACCCACTGTCACTGGAATTATCTGGGGTGCTAGGGGCCCTGGTGAATGCTCCATCGAGGAGGAGCCTGGGTGCTGCCCAGGTTTCTGCTGGTACCAGGCTAAGGACTTCCAATAGTCTGGCTGATTTTCCCCTGGAGACAAAGACCAGGAGGCTGCAGACTGTGACATCACAATGTCTCCAGTGGTATTCGAGAGAATTGGAAATAAAACAGGAATGAAATGTCACCATGTAATTAAGATCTTACCCACTGTGTTTGCCGTAGGGACAAGATCATTGATCTGCATTGAGCTTTGATTATTGTGCTTAGTGGGCAGAGGTAATAGGTAGCAGGACCCCCAAATAGTGAGAGTTTTCACTGATCTGAGCTATCCTGCATTCCTCTCACCTGGGAGCAGAGTAACGGACAGAAAAGCTGACCTGGGCCCACCCCAAGTCCTAAGTGAGCAGCTCTTCCCCAGAGCACTGACCTAGGCACTGCTGTGGGCTCTGGACAGCAGGGTGGTTGGAGGCACATGCAGTGCAGCTGGGGACAGTGCACTGGGCTATGCTTTTCTATACCTGGAATGGAGAGAAAGTAATTATTAAGGGAAATATATTTTCACACATAC
>NW_003852542.1:395746-397011 GCF_000181295.1 Otolemur garnettii | reverse complement strand
GCCAGGGCTGGGTTTGAACCCGCCACCTCTGGCATATGGGACCAGTGCCCTACCCTTTTGAGCCACAGGTGCCACCCCAAATAATGTTTTGAAGTTTTGAAAAGATGATTCTAAAATTTCCATAGATACTCAAAGGGCTCAAAACATCCAAGACTATCAAAAGATTTTGAAAAGATGATTCTAAAATTTCCATAGATACTCAAAGGGCTCAAAACATCCAAGACTATCTGAAGACTAGAAATCTAATACTATGTCTTTTGATGTAAATTTCTTCTTTATTATAAAGCACAGAAATTTGTGTGTATACTTTGGGAATAAAGACAGACACATAGACAAGCAGAACAAATCAAAGCATCCATGAAATGATCCACGTATGCAGTCACATGATTTCAAACCCAAGCAGTCGAGTGCAGGATAGGCTGTACTTCTGTTATTTTGATTCGTTTCTTTTTTAATTTTTTCTTGCAATAAGAGGTGAGGAATTAAAATAAAATGAGACATTAAAATAAACCGGGACCCACCTCTCACCAAGTAAAATATAAATTAGAGGTAGACAATAGTCCATATGTAAGAAATAAATCCTAATGCTTTTATAAGAAGCAGAGAAGCATATCCTTAAGCTGTACAAGTGGGAAGGATTTATTAGATAGCATGTATACATAAAAACAGAGAACAGCTACAGGAAAAAATGATCAAATAGACTGCACCATAATTAAGAACTTCAAATTGGCATATGTTAATATAAAATTAACAAATATTAGTGATACATATGATAAATATAACGTAATACATAAACAAATACACACGTATGTGTACACACACACACACTTCCCCCCAAACAAGGTATGCAATGGCCAATGAAAAATAAATTTGTGAAAAGTTACTTAACATCACTACTCATAAGAGAAATGTAAATTTTAAGCATGACGTCACTTTAAATATATCATACGGTTACAATGTAAAATCTCACAGTACCATGTATTCAACAATATTGACGTCATCTGAAACTTTTATTGCATGTTTGTTTGAATGTAAATACGGCAAGCATTTCAGTAAAGTACAAACAATGTTTACTGAAGCAAAATCTATTCTAACCTTACAACTCAGCACTTCTGTTCCTAAAAATATTTCCAGAATGAATGAGTGCGTAAGTCCACTCAAGGCCTCTACTAGAATGTTTGTGAAAAGGGTATTGGTTTTTTTTTTTCCTTTGACAGTTATTTGCATTTATTTTATGTTGCATCTATTCCCGTGCCATAAGTTTT
>NW_003852542.1:391412-395308 GCF_000181295.1 Otolemur garnettii | reverse complement strand
TGTGTTCTTAAAGTGAACACGAAGATTTGAGCCTCTTGACTTGCATGACTTTGTGGGGTTTTCTGGGTCAAGTGAATAGCAAACCATTTTCACAGATCACCTCAGGCCACTTAGGGGAAGAGAGCGTGAAAAGTGTATTGGTAATACACCCAGATACATCATTAATTGAAAAATGAATAAATGGTGTTATATTTATTACAAAGAAAATTATTCACAATGAAGAGGAATAAGTTACTGCCATAGACACAACATAGATAAAGCTCAAAAATGTATTGATCAAAAGAAGTAAGGCACTAGGGTGGCACCTGTGGCTTAAAGGAGTAGGGTGCTGGCCCCATATGCTGGAGGTGGTGGGTTCAAACCCAGCCCTGGCCAAAAACTGCAAAATAAATAAATAAATAAATAAATCTTAAAAAAAAGAAGAAAGGCACTAAAGAGCAGATACTGTAAGATACATTGAATATGAAGTTATAGACAAGAGAAAATTGATGAATATTAATGGAAATTATGTGGTGATGGCCTAAGATGCTGGTGGATGGAGCAGGGAATTGAGGGAAGGAGCCTGGAGAGAGGGACATGTGTGTTTTATCTATATTATAAATTAATTAACTAATTAATTGATCAGTGGGAATTATGGAATCAGAGTACCAGAGGAATTACGAAACCATCTTTTTTCCATATGAGCACTAGTAATCAGAGCAATGTCTGAGAACGTGTGTTTCTCAGCTAGAGAAGAGTAATGTGTGGTTAATTACACTAGGTAATTAAGCCCTTAGTACAGGATTTAACACGTTATTAAGGCTTCAAGATTTCAGTAGATGACACCTGGCAGTATAGGTAGTGTTTCTGAGGTTGCTTTTATTGTTGTTTTATTGTTTTATTATTTCCTTGGATATGGTCTTCCTCTCTCTCTCAACCATGTCTGCCTAATTCTCTGCCTTTAAATGTACCTCATCTAATGGAGAGACTCAAAGACCAGGCAAACATGAATTTTGTTGCAGGCCTGATCTACAAATACCAGTTTTAGATTAATTCAAAGTTTGGGGGTTTCAGGTTATCAGGGAAACAAAGTTTGCAGAAGACTAGAGTCCCATGCAGGACTTGTAAATGCTGTAAAATATTTCCAGAGATAGACCCTGTACCTCTGAATGGACCTCAGGGAGTGCATCTGACCTGGACGTCATAACCTCACTGCACAACCAGCCTGGGAGGCAGGTTTAGGCTCAGTGGTATAACACTGGGGGAGGAACTGGAGAGTCCTGCTGGTCCACTGTCCTCATTTGACACCAGTTATTAGTCTGATCCCCAATGTTATGGGTTGAGAAAGGGTCAAGGCTCTTGGCACACTGGATGCTCAGAAGGGCCAGTTGCCATTGAGCTTCCATTAGTTAAAATCCACAGTGTTAAGGTCATGTATGTGCCTCTATTGTGTTGTTTCAGGAGTCTGACTAAGAGAGCTGGGAGAGGTGACTGCCTTAAGTCTATGTGAGATATTATCTTAATTATTAAGAAACTCCTGTTAAATAATAACCTTTAGATGAGTATTTACTTGAGAAGCATTTATTTTTTACCTTGGCTCATTTTGAGAATTGCAGTCATAATTTTCCAAACCATTTTGTCCCCCATCTTTCAGCTGTGTTTCTTCTAAGGCCTGATAATCTCCAGAACCATTAGTCTATGAGACTGTGCCACGGAATTGCTTTGAAGAGTGGCCATGAGATGTAAACCTTGTAGACTTCTCACTGTTATGATTTCTATTCTTCTAGGGTATCCTTGATGATGGGAGGGTGTGACCTCAGTCCAGGACGAACGTCTGATAAATATCAAGGCAATACAGTATCTTCAAATTCACAAATAATTCAAAAAACAGAAGTAGATACCTAGATTAACCTGGAAAATTAACCTTATTTTGACCTAAATGTATGTACATAAACATGCAGAGTTAACCATGTATCAAATGAATATAATGTTATGCACCTCTATGTGTATTATAAACATAAATGCACATTTCCTTAAATGAAGTAAATTTTGCTCTTTATAGTCAAATATTCAGTTGTAATGGATGATATGTTTATAAATGGATTATCAAACATTACATTAAGGCCATATTTTTTAATTTGTTAATTTTTATTTTGATTTATTTTTTATTGTTTCAGGTAGATTGAGAATATCAAGAATTAGGTTTCAATGTTTGCATTTGTTAAAGTCCCTTGTATGGCCATATTTTAATAAAATCCATTTATGTGTATGGCCAGATATTTTATTGATTAACATTTGCCTATTAGTGATTTTAGACAACTCAAAACATAGTAGCTTATAACACTAAGCCTGCATTCTCATTTTCATGGATTTTCCTGTTAATGATTTGTCAGATGGAGGCAGGGCTCAGCTGGGGGCTCAATTGCAGGCCACTGAGTTTATCTCTATTCTATGGATTGTGTCTGATCTGGGGTCAAAGCTGAATAGCAATGAGTACTCAGGACACACCCTCCTCACACTGAGTACAGGAGGGAGCAAAATCCCCACACAAAGTTTCACAGCCAAATATTTGAGTGTGTATTTGACAAATAATGTTGTTTTTGGTCTTTTCAGCCTAAACCTACATATTCATTCTTTACCAAATTCTTTTCAGTTCCTAGAGAACACCGTTCTCAATGGCTGGGTAAAAGTCATGGGGTCCTAGTTCAAGTGAGGAGACATCCAAGCAGGGAGGTAAAAGTGGAACCCTTACATATGGAAAGGGCATCTATGTGGGGTGGACAGAGAAGTCTGTATGGGGTGTTGGAAGTGTGAAGATGGAGTAAGATGAAAGTTTTGAGAAGTATGAGATGTTCCAATACAGCTGTTGGTCCCAGGAAAAATGATGAGGTCTCCCTGCCTGGGAAGCAATGTTTATGGCAACCTAGTCAGGGTTATCAAGCCTGAGCAGAGTGCACGAATATGGGGGCGGGCAGTGTCTGCAATAAGAGTGCAGGTGGCAGAGACAACAGGAGATTGGTTTTATCCAGGAGGGCTGTTGGTCACATAAATGAATGCATTCAGGATAGCTGGAGCCAAGGTGCTCATCACTGAAGAAAGCTGCTACAATGTACAAAATGAACGTTTTGTTTATAAATTTATTTCAGAATAAAGTGTGGGTTTGGATCAGAGGTAGGGCCATCTATGGAAATTCACCAATGTATATAAATATAGATATGGATGGACTGATGAATAGAGAAATAGGCAGATGAAAAAGACTTGTTTTCCTAATTTCAAAGCAATGATATCCTAGTTCTAATAAGCACACATTGTTCCTACAGGTCCCCATTCAAAAAAGCCAGTGATCCTTCGAGAAATGGTTGATTTCAGGTCTAGGACAGGGAAAATACAAGAGGAGCTTGGACCATCTTGTATGAGAAATTTCAATGTCCTAATAGGATTTTGAGATTATGTGAAAAGTGAAGAGAATGCAGCTAGTGTATAACTCCCAGTGGAGAATGTAAATATTAAATACAAATCATAACATTATAATGCATAATAAGAGTTATACAGCCTTCATTTCACATTGATGTTTTGATAAGAAATGGGGTAAGAAATGCTTTTCAAAATAGCAAAGAAATTTTTGATAATTTCAAGGGAAAGTCTGTCAGACATCTTTTTAAACCAGAAATTGAGGTCACATGATTAGCAACGGGACTGATTAACTTCATAGACCACTTAGTGGAAGGCAGTGAGAAAAACACAGGATCAACCCAGGATATTCCTGCCAAAGATGGATGCCTAAATCTATCCTTGAGGAAAAACAAATCCAAACTGATAAATATTCATCAAAGTAGCTGATGTATAATTATCAAAAGTGATATATCATGAAAGTGAAGGAATAACTGTAGGATTGTTCTACACCAAAGGAAATGAAA
>NW_003852542.1:374594-382165 GCF_000181295.1 Otolemur garnettii | reverse complement strand
TTGTATTTAGGGTTGTATCACTGTGGGAGGATATCCTGTAGCCCACATGCAGTGACAAACAGCAATATACTCAGACTGTACTCTGCACATCTGAAGAATGAATGTGTGCCTGACCCACTGTCCCAGAACATGTCTTAACTTCAGACAAATAATTGGAGATCTTATACACTGGGAAATGTAGAGACTGGCCTGGCTTGAACAGGAACCAACTCATATAAGTTTTTCCATCACTTATTCATAAGGCACTTGTTAGACCTGCAAGAAACAGTGGTTGGCTCTTCAAGGGTGATGATCAGGGAGGGTGGAATCTGGGTCATCACAATGTCCCCAGTGGATCCTAAAGTAATAAGAGACAAAAATGAGTCTATTTGCAAGCATTATGATCAATTTTTATTTATATTTTAATATTTCTGGCTAATTCAATTTTCTGCGCTTTTGATTCTTATGCCCCAAAGTTCCAATTCCTAAAGTGTTCGCCAATTTTTCACAGTATAGAGGGGTCTCTAGAAGTCCTCTAAACCATCCCGTATTTTCTGTGTAGGAGCTATCACCAGATGAATGGCTCTGCTCCTTCTGTCACCAGATGAATGGCCCTGTTGCTTCTGGAATCTTCCTGACTCTTTCAGTTCTAAGCCTCACATGCCCCATCCATGGGGACCAGACATGCACATCTAAAATGTGCACAGAGCACACATGGGAGGCAGTGGGCCCTAGAGCTTCCCCCCCACCCCAGTCTCATTCCTCATCTGCTTACCAGTTACTCAGAGCATTAGCAGCCCCAGGAGCTGAGCAGGGAGTCTAATTCTTATTTGAATAACAAGAATAATATTTGCCTCCTTTACAGAAGAATGTACATATCCTTATAAAACCTCTTAAAATTGCATGGTCAATAAAACTTAGCATTTATTTTTATGATTGTGGATATTCATGTTAACAATCATCTGGCAGATTAAGGTAGCAGCATGGCGGTTCTACTGCTGGACACTGAGCTTGGCTCCAGCCTTTGAACTGTGTTTGATCCGGGACCAAGACAGTGACTATGTTAGGAAAACATTTGCATGGCAAGTAGCAAGCCTGAATAACATCCCCAAATCAAGCAAAGCAGGCAAATGTAAGTGCATGAATCTACCTCTAACATAGTTGCAAACCATTTTAATTTATTCTTTCACTTTATTAATTTGTAAAGTCTCTGAAATATTTACTACATTTAATTTTGAAGGTATTTTCCTATGGAAAAATAGTCGTGGTTTTCATAATTTTTATTTCTCTCATATAAAATCTTTTTCAAATATAATTTTGCATTAAATAGAATTGAAACCGGGCATGTTTTCAACAGAAGACTTTTCCATTGGAAAAAGAAATATCTTTCATTAAAGCAAATGACATTTAAAATGCAGCTGCTTGAACATATTGTAGATTACCCATTAATTTGTTAAAACTAAGACTGTCATTCAACATGCCTGAGATGCATTTGCTACTTGGCAGGTGTGACATGCTCACAGGGATCAGTCTTGATGCTGCACTGGCATCCGGACAAACATTGAGTAACAAAGTTTTCCTATGAAGGACAATTTATACTATATTCACCTTTAGGTTTTCCTGTTTGTTTTGTCAACAGAGGGTTGTTATTTGTTTATCAAATGATTGCTATATATTCTGGGCAATTTTCTCATTTTCCTTCTTACTCTATGGCTTAGTAGCATTTTCCTGCAATGATCTCAGACTTCCTAGTAATAAGTGAAACCACATTCCAGCACATTCTAACACAATCTCAGACCTGAAAAGTGTTGAGATTTGGGGAAATATTGACCTTACTTGGTATCACCATCATTTCTTGAAACACAGTTCCCCAAATCTCTCTTCCCTCTATGGTTTCTTGTAGAGTTACTCAGTGAATGGCCCCTCCTTCATATGTGAAAGTCAAAAGAGGATGATTCAATATTTAGTGACACTTGTAGGCAGACACCCGGATAAAGCCGAGGAATGGGGGATTCTCTGGAAGAAAATCTGAACCAGCAGGAGCCCCACCTTGGGCTTCCCAGACTGGTCTGAGGACCAAGTGGTTAAGCAGCCCATAACTCCAGTAGCAGATAGACTCTGACTATTGACAACGCCCCCAGGATTCTCCTGTGTCTGCTATCAGCATCCCTGACTACCCTACGTGCAGGTTTCTATTTTTCATTCTACTTTTGCTATTTTAAAACATTTCCTACCTGGAATCTTAAAGTAGCTTCTATTTTGATCTATGGACCCTGATTGATGATATAATACACTTGTCAGGTATCATAATTGCTATTCTTTCTTAAATCAAAGGAGACATGGTCACATCTGCACTAGTAAGAGTGAGGAGCAAGAAAGAACTAGAATGCAGAGCACCCTCCCAGGCCCATTCTGTACACAGCAGAATACAGTGCTTTTATATGAGTTCTCTTCTGAAGGACCATTTCCTTTCAAATAATCTCCAGATAAAATATGTAGGAATAATCAATTTTGAATGCTCAACTGTACCCTACCAGCTTACTAGGAATATGTGGTATGGCCTAAAATCCATTCATGTGGGAACTTCACTAACCCTTGGGTCATGAGACCCTAAAGTCTTCTTGTTGGAGGACTTCCCCCTGAGCTTGCAGTGGCATCAGGGCACAGCCTGAGGGCCACTCAGGGACTATCAACACTGAGATTCTTTCCAAGACACACATGTGAGTTTCCATCAGGCTTTGTAGCTCAAGCCCAACACCACCAGCCCCCCCACCCCAACAAACGTGAGCAGCAGAGCTGGGTATTGTAGCAACAGCTGACTCCTCGTGTCCTTCCTGCTCTCCTTTTCTACTGCTGCCCCAGTCCTGATATTATTATTTTGGGGGTGGCAAAAAATTACCATTTTCTAAATTCTGTTGACTATAGCATACACTGTATGTCCTCTATTTCTGTCAGACTTGGTCATTTATTTTTACAATCCGGATTTGGGATTCAGAAATCACATTTTACTTCAACATGACTTAGACTGATCAATGATTTTGATGCATGACTTTTGATTTTAAAATAGATTTAAAATAGTTAAAATACAATAGTTCGACAGTTTTACTTCAGTATTCCCTGAAACAGTGTAAAATATTGGATCTGTCCCTTATTACATAAACTTGTGTTAAAAACTGGGGTGTCGAGTGTGAAGTTGGGTAGAGGTGAAGGAATAGAGCCCATCCCACTAACCCAATCCAGCTTCATGTGCACTGGTAGCTATTTAACCAAAATGACATGGAAAATATATATTAATTTTAGAATGCTATGAGTCAGCTTCAATGGCAAAGCTGTTATGATTTAATTCTGTTATGATTTAATTGAAAAGTAAATGCAGGCCAGGCAAGGAAGATTCGGATGAGCTTTCCCTCCGTCTCTTTAGTCCAGTCTGGTTGTCAGGGGGCACTTCAACCCCCTCCATTCTCCTTGTGGTGCCACCAGGCCAGGCTGGCCCATCTGACAGGTCCTGTATGTACTGTCTGAGATGAAGCTGGGGCCTCACAGTCCACAGGATTCACCTGCAGCCTGTTACCCTTAGTTCCTCACAACTCAGGCTATGGTGCCTGCTCACCAGACAAACAACACTGGTGGGCAGCTGGGCCACCCAGCAGGGAAGTTTGTGTTTGGGGCTGTATCACTGTGTGAGGAACTTCTAGAGCTTGCATGCAGTAATAAACCCCAGCATCCTCAGCCTGCACCCTGCTGATCTTCAGGGTGAAATCTGTCCCTGACCCACTGCCACTGAACCGGTCTGGGACTCCAGAGGCCCGGTTGGAACCCAAATAGATCAGGAGCTGTGGAGACTGGCCCGGCTTCTGCAGGTACCAATCCAAATAGGTGTATCCATTACTGTGCAGGAGGCTCTGACTAGCCCTGCAGGAGATGGAGGCTGGCTCTCCAGGTGTGATGGGCAGGGAGAGTGGGGTCTGGGTCATCACAATATCCCCACTGGATCCTAAAAGAAGGAGAAAGAACTGCAAGGTTATGTACAATTATTCGTAGACATTTTCATAATTTTCATTCTTTATTCTACACTAAATTATTTTCTGTGTGTGATTTTGTCTCAGGCCCTCAAAATATTCAATTTGAAAAAGAACAGAGATGTTCAAGCCATGAGAGAACCTCTAGAGGTTCCCCATATCTTCCCCTCTGTCTGAGTCAGAGTTTTCATAGCTCCTTCTAGAATCTTCCTCATTCTCTGAGATCTGAACCTCACATGTTGTATCCTGGAGAACCAGACATGCACATCTAACACGCGCAGAGAGCACATTAGAGGCAGCGGGCCCCTGGAGGTTCCCCTCCCGCATCATTTCCCCTCCTCATCTCCTTCTGTCCTTACCAGGGACCCAGAGCATTAGCAGCCCCAGGAGCTGAGCAGGGAGCCTCATTGTGAGAAGCTGGACTGAGGAGTCCTGATCAGTCAAGGCAGGGTCAGAGCTGAGCTTTTATCTCAGACTCCCAAGGGAAGGTCCTCCCTAGGGGACAGTATGCAAATCCCCTGGTGGGTGCAGTGGTGTTGAAAGAAATAAGTGGTGGGTGGGGCCCTCTCTTGTGAGCAAAGTGATGGGAAATATTGTCTGAGTTTGGAAGGAAACTAACAGAGAAAAAAATCTATTCTGCCTCAGTAGGAGAAAGGACAAATTTAATTTTTCCTCCACTTGTTTTTAGTTCTTGGGTGTTTTGCTGGGAAGATGACAATTTTTGAATTGAAGAATTAACATTTGTCATTGTATTTTGTAATTTTAACTGTAATGTGTGTCATTCTGAACTTGTTCTGTTTCACCAGAATGTGCTTTATTGAGTTTCTTTCATCGATGCAGTCATGTATTGTGCTGCATTTTAAAAGCTTTTGCTATCATTTTTTCAAGTATTTTTCTGAGTTCCTTTCTCTCTCACATCTCCTGGTGACCTCCATACACACTGACCTCTAATGCTCTGAGGACTTGTTCATTTGCTTTAATCTTTTTTCTTTTGAATAGATAATTTCTATTCTGTTTCTATTTTTTCATAACTTCTACTTCTCTATGGAAAATCCCTATTTGTTGAAAGATTTTCTTCTCATTTGCCTTTTTTAGCCTTTGATCATAGATCAAAGATTAACCACCATTCTTAAACATCTATAATTATTTTGAGTTGTTTCCCATTTAATAGTTAACTACCGATATCACTTTTACTGATATCACTTCTTTTGTATTATCCTTAGTTTTAGCTTATGGTTTGACTTTCTGGGACCTGTCCCTTTATCTGTATTGTTTAATGGTAATCAATGATTTGGGAGGCTTTGCTGAAGCATCAGACACTCGAGATGCTTCTCCCAATTCACCTGCATGTGATTTGGGAAGTTCATGAAAACTGCAGCAGTTCCTACTTCCTTCTGTATTTACCACTCATCCTTCTCGACCTCTGTTTTAATTCTAAAACGTATGCAGAGGTTATCTCATCAACTTTGTGATTCTACCATTTCCAGGAATCTACATTAGCTTTCAGCTCATCTATCACTTGTCTCAACCTGGGCCATCACCTTGGACTAGCAAAGCTGTGGGCTTTTTCTGTTCCTTCCCTATAGACCTCAGCACATTTAGCTGGAAACACTGACAGATCTTGCTCCACTCCCTACCGGAACTCAGGTAGACCCCTTGGCAACAAGCTGCTTGTGTTTGTTGTCATCTCGTGTTGGTCCTACTGCAGTTTTCAGTTCTTGCTCATTGTCCTTTGTTAGAAGGGAGCAACCCCAGGCAAAAGGCCACAAAGTTTCCCCTTTCTTACCCAAATCTCTAGTACTTATTTAAGAATTAAAGCTTCTCAATTTATTCTCTGTTTTCCGTTATTTTCAGAGCCTTGAAATAGTGGTTTTATATATGCTTTTTCATTTCATACTTAAATTGGTTTTCTTTCTGCAGAGAGAATGCAACAAACCTTTATGACATTATCATGAGAAGTGTTTTCTAAAGTGCATTTACTGAATATAAGGACTCCATTGAAAGGGAATGGAGCTGTGGATTAGCATAAATAAATTCTGAGTAGAAAATCCCGTGTCCACATCATTGACTTAAGGAGAAACAGAGCTCAAAGGAAGAACTGAACTCTACTGTCTAGATTTCTTATTCTCAGAAGTATCCCCTAGGAATATCAAAACATCTATGTCCTGCCTAAGATTAAGCAAATAAGTAAATATACTATAGATAATTGGAGGAAATATAGGATTATACCTGAAGAATTAGTCATTAAGAACTCAGGGTCTATGCAGGACATTTTGGCATTCATCCACAGTCCTAACTACACAGAAGGATCACCTGAGCCCAGATCAGATGGCAGCCTGAGATTCCTAACAAGACTCCATTTGTATAAAATAACTACAAATAAGAACTCATATCTTTTCTCATATGTAATTATTTTTATATTTCCCTTAATTTAGAAATAAATTTAGTCTTAAAAAACGTTTCAGCAATAATAAAATTTGATCAATATAATTCCACGTTTCCTTAATGATAAACATCTTAGATATTACATAACCACAGTCTAATGATCAAAACCATAAAACTAACATTGATGTAATAGTATTAAGTACAGATATGGATTTCCCTAATTTTGTTTCCACTGATTCCTTTTTTTAGATACAGAATGAAATTAAAGTATCCAATATTGCATTCAATCGTCATGTTTCTTTAATCTCCTCTGATCTGTGACAGTTATTTATTCTTTCTTAGTCTTTCCTGACCTTCAGACTTTTCAAATGTACTGATAAATAAGTTTTAAGACTTTTTTTCTGATCTTTTCTATTGCTTATATTGAGACTATGTATTTTTGACAAGAATATCACAGAAGAGATAGTCCGGCATAGTGTCCCATCTCAGGAATTACACACTGTCAACTTGTCTTATTACTAGTGATGGGGAAGAAATTTGGCCAATGAAAGTCTTTCCATAAGGAAGTCTTGGGCAAAAGGAACCCAGAGAGCATCTTCTGCCTTCCTCCTATCTGGTTGTATGCCCACTTTGTTAGGAATCATCTATCCCTATCTAAGACTATAATTGAATTTCTTCCTCCCCAGAATTTTGTTCTTTAAACATTGGATGCTTGATCAAAAACATTGAAGTAAAAAACTATGTTTATGCTTAAATGATAAATGATTCTGTGATGGCCACTTACATACAAATACTGACAGCCTGGAGAAAGAAGGGGTGAAAATGGACTATAAAAATATGGAAGTTCACTCAACACAGCTTTTCACATTATCTAGGCTGAGGAGCAGAAAGTCAGACTGAAGACAGCAGAGAACAATTCCAGCTTTGATGTGATTCATACTCACAAGTGAAAGAATTGTTTCAGAGAAAATGTAGGAATCTACAGAGAAGCTATTAGATATAATTAGAAAACTTCAAATCATTACAAACCATCTCTTCCTAATTCTCTGCCTTTAAAAATATGTCATCTAATGGAGAGACTCAAAGACCAGGAAAACATGAATTTTGTTGCAGGCCTGATCTACAAATATCAGTTTTAGATTAATTCAAAGTTTGGGGGCTTTGGGTTGTCAAGGAAACAAAATTTTC
>NW_003852542.1:372976-373458 GCF_000181295.1 Otolemur garnettii | reverse complement strand
AGATATTTTATTGGTTAACATTTGCCTATTAGTGATTTTAGACAACTCAAAACTTAGTAGCTTATAACACTAAGCATGCATTCTCATTTTCATGGATTTTCCTGTAAATGATTTGTCAGATGGAGGCAGGGCTCAGCTGGGGGTTCTATTGCAGACCACTGAGCTCATCTCCATTCTATGGATTGTGTCTGATCTGGGGTCAAAGCTGAATGGCAATGAGTACTCAGGACACAACCTCCCCACACTGAGTACAGGAGGGAGCAAAATCCCTACACAAAGTTTCATAGCCAAACACTTGAGGCTGATGTTGACAAATACTATTGTTTTTCATCTTTTAGCATCTTAAAAACTTTTAATATTTAATTAATTAGAAGGCAAAGATGGGGGTATTTTGCAACATGTGATCTTACATGGAAATTTTGTTTCTTTGTTTCTTTGTTTTTATTGTTGGGAAATCATTGTGGGTACAATGAGGCAGGTTA
>NW_003852542.1:363204-369894 GCF_000181295.1 Otolemur garnettii | reverse complement strand
CCTGGGAAGCAATGTTTATGGTAACCTAGGCAGGGTTATCAGAGCCTGAGCAGAGTGTATGAGTATGGGGGTGGGCAGTGTCTGCAATAAGAGTGCAGGTGGCAGTGACAATAGGAGATTGGTTTTATCCAGTAAGGTTGTTGATTACGTAAATGAATGCATTCAGGATAACTGGAGCCACGTTGCTCATCACTGAAGAAAGCAGCTAAAGGATAAAGAAATGAACGTTTTGTCTATAAATTTATTTCAGAATACAATGTGGTTTTAGATAGGAAGTAGGCCATCTGTGTAAATTCACCAATGTATATAAATATAGATATGAATGGATTGATGAATAGATAAATAGGTAGATGACAAAGAATTTTTCCTAAATTCAAAGCAATGATATCCCAGTTCTAATAAGCACACATTGTTCCCACAGGTCCCCACTGGAAGAAGCCAGGGATCCTTCGAGAAATGGCTGATTCCAGGTCTAGGACAGGGAAAATCCAAGTGGAGCTTGGACCATCTTGTGTGAGAAACTTCGATGTCCTAAAAGGATAATGAGATTATGTCAAAAGTGAAGAGAATGCAGCTATTGTAAAATTCAAGTGGCTGAATTTGGGGAACCTAAATATTAAATACAAATTATAACATTCTAATGCATTGAAGAGATATATACCCTTCATCTCACATTGATGCTTTGGTAAGAAATGGGGTAAGAAATTCTTTTCAAAATAGCAAAGAAATTTTTGATAATTTTTTAGTAATTTCAAGGGAAAGTCTGACAGATATCTTTTTTAAAAAAATTAAATCATAGCTGTGTACATTAATGCAATCATGGGGTATAATGTGCTGGTTTTATATACAATTTGAAATATTTTCATCAAGCTGGTTAACATAGCCTTACAGCATGTTCTTAGTTACTGTGTTAAGACATTTCTATTCTACTTTTAGTAAATTTCACATGTACCCTTGTAAGATGCACAGTAGGTGTGGTCCCACCAATTACCACACATCCTCCCCTGTCCCCTCCCCTAAAACTGGAGATTTAAGTGACATGATTATCAATGGGACTGATTAACTTCATAGGCCACTTAGTGGAATGCAGTGAGAAAAGCACAGGATCCACCCAGGATATTCCTGCCAAAGATTGATGCCTAAATCTATCCTTGAGGAAAAACAAATCCAAATTGATAAATATTCAACAAAATAGCTGATGTATAATTATCAAAATGATAAGATCAGGAAAGTGAAGGAATAACTGTAGGATTGTTCTACACCAAAGGAAATTAAAGTAATATGGTAACATGTCCTTCTGGACTAAATTAATGTTACTAAGACATAGTGGAGACAATTGTAAAACTTGAAATGGACCTGAGGATTAGGTGAAGAAATACATTAACGCAAGTTTCCTGACTTGATGGTCTTTGTATTGAATTATGAAGTGTAATTTTCATTTGTAGGAAATGGATAGTAAAATCTTGGAGGGTGGGGATATCAGCTCTTCAACTTACCCTCAAATTATTCAAGGGCAAATATGTTTTTCTATAATGATGATAATGTCTTCTTTTAATTTTTTTTATATTTTATTTTCTTTTTCTGTCAGAGTGTTAGGCATTAGACATGTTTCATATAGACACTTTTTTCTTTTTTTGAGATAGAGTCTCACTTTTTTATTCTGGGTAGAGAGCCATGGCATCAGTCTAGCTCACAGTAAACTCAAACTCCTGAGTTTAAGTGATCCTCCTGCCTCAGCCTAACTAATAAGGAGCTGAGACTATGGGTGCCCACCACAAGGCACAGCTAAGTTTTCTATTTTTAGTGGAGACAGGGTCTTGTACTTTCTCTGGCTGGTCCCAAACTCTTCACTTCAAGTGATCCTCCCACCTCAGTCCCCCAGAGTGCTAAGATCATAGGCGTGAGCCACCACACCCAGCCCATACTTTGTTTTTGTACAGATTGAGGCAAAGTTCTAATATAATATTTCTATTTTTTAAATTCAAAACATTTCGTCTTAAATTCATGCTCAAGCTATTGTAAACATTTAAAATTGTCCCTATCCCATCATCAAGACCACTAAAAGACCAACTTACTACAGATACACATAAAACACCATGTTTCCTCAAAGGATGTGTCTTTCACATATGTCCTTGTTCAAAGCTATACTTCTCTTTAATGCCCAGTGAATTGAATGGACTTCACATTGTTTTTTTGGGGGGGCAACTACATATTCTACTTTGTCCCTGGCTTCTTAAATCAGAATGAAACCTATGGCAAATTATCCTCTATGTGATTATTTAAAAATTTCTGTTCTTTGTTCTCTGTTTTCCCCTCTAACTAAGGGCACAGCCTTGGAATTGGAGGGTAAGTTGGGATAAATATGAGATGATGGTCAAGGAATGTTGTGAGAATGACTTTTCTCTAAGTGGGTTTAAGACCAAGACCTTATCACCTGAGCAATTGCTGTGAGTTTCAGAAAGAACAGAAAGGAAAGTCATATGAGGATGGAGATTAAGCCACCAGCTTTTAGTGTAGCAGGGGCAGCAGGTCCTCATGCCCTCAAGTGGTGGCTCCAAGTATAGACAACCGTGTCTGTGCAACACAGGGAGAGGAGGCTTGTATGTGCACCATGGTCCTGCTGTCGTCTGTTTCATTGATGACCCAGGGGATAAGCTGTAACATACATATGGACACTTTATTTTTTGTTAATTTCAAATGATTATGGAGTTATATATAGTTTGGTTACGTAGTTTACTTTTGTGTGAAGTCAAAGTTATAGGTGTGTCTTTCACCTGTGAAGTGTGCTATATACCTGAGTAACCTGTTGGGTGAGAATTTACCCATCACTTTCTTCCGTTCCTCCCAACTTGACTTTCATTGCTTCCATATGAGTGTATAGGTGTTGGTCCGTTTGTTGTAATTTGGTATTGAGTGTGTGTGGTGTTTGTTTTTCCAACACTTGTGATACTTCACGTAGGAGAATGGTCTCCAGTTATATCCAGGTTTCTTCACAGCCAAGACACAGTGGGAGAAAATATTTGCATGCTATCTATCCGACAAAGGACTGATTACCAGAATCTACAAAGAACTCAACCAAAGCAACAAGAAACGATCAATCAACCCCATTAAACACTGGGCAGGACACAGGAACAGAAACTTTTGGAGTGCAGAAACCATGGAGTGCAGTAATGGATGTTCCCATTCCAGAGAAATGCTTAAATAGGTGGAAAACAGAGAAGTTACTAGAATTGTAACATTTTTCATAAAAGGCTAGTTCATAAGGTACAGCCATTCAACCAGTTAAACCTTGTTTTCATTTCCTTTCGAATTTAAAAGAGTGTATTTAACTTTGCATAATAGGCAATGTGATAGGCATGAATTCTTTGTACAAGAAAGAAAAGAGGGAAGACAAGCTATACTGACAACCAACAGTTGAGAGGGAGATGTCTCCCCTGGTGCTCTTTATTCACTTATATTTTCTAAAACAATTTAGTAAGGAAATGGCTGATCTATAATCAGAGAGGAAAAAGTAACAGCTGCCTAGGTTACCGGTGCCTGTTTATGTGATTCAAGTCTCATAATTATAGTCCTTTAAGGTTCACAATATTTTAGAGTCCCAACAACTTAGATTTTGAATTACTTATGTTCACATTTTCCTCCTTTTTATCAAGATCTTTTGAAGAAAGCATCAAAGCATGAGTTTAATAGCTGGACTTTTTTACGTTCAGGAGTTTTGGTCCCAAGTCACTAGGAAGGCTCATTCCCAAGATGACCAGGTGAGGGGTCACTGGCCACGCTGTGAAGCTGATGCAGTATGAGTGGAAGTTAAAGCCACATGAAGAACATGACCTTGTGAACTCAGTCGTGATAAATGGCTATGTTTTCCATTAATGCAAGTATGTGGGTGAACATTATTTTAAGCTTTCCAATTGTGCATTAATTCTGTTGTAGAAAAGATTATAACAACAGTGTATATAAGAATAGGACAAAAGTCAACGTGCAGTTACAGTGTCTAGTAAAAGTAAAAGCTTTTATCACTAATTTCCCCAAGATCCAAAGTAAAATATTCTTTAAGTGACTGGCTAGATCTAAAAGACTACAGATGAGTTTCCTTACCAGCCATCAATTTAGAAATGTTATTTCATTTGTCTGCATATAGACACAATATTCAGTTTTTATGATAGTGTAAGTTTCTCCTGGGCTATCCTGGTCATACCGTTCTGCAATACATCATTTTTCATGAAGAACAATGTCATTGTTTAGTAACAAAATGCCCAGACAACTATCATTTAGGACTTTTGCGTATATAATTGGCTAGAGCCTCTTCATCCCAAATAACACACTCAATATCCACTCGTGGTTTGAAGATGAAAGCCAGATGATCATACCAATGGAACACTGGGTGAACCCAATGAGATTTTAGGAGGAAAATATATAGGCTTTGATAGAGTCTGAACCATTTAACTTTGTGCCCAGCCCCACCCATAACCCAAGGTCTGTCATCCTGTCCATCCTGGGTATAAACATGGTCATAGGTTAGTGCCACATCACAGGATGTTCTGTTTGGAGTTAAGCAATAAACACCTGGTCAATAGGTCCATTTAGTGGCATGCCAACCAGTGTTTGTAAGATAATGGTGTGGCTATAGCATTCTGTGGGTATCCATCTCGTATTTGTGGTACAACTGAGGTAAGTATTTGGGCCGATATTTTTCAGATGATTTCTCTGTTCCCACATAAAGGGGCAAGCTGACTGAGCTGACCAAGGGACGGGATAAAACAGATAATCAACTGTCCCAAATTTCTGTCTTACAATTCTGAAGTAAGTTGCCTTATTTCTCAGTTGTGACAGTGTCATTATTTTATCTCTAATTGAGGCAAGTTTAAGCCATACACATTTATTGACAGTATTGATGTGCGTGTTGGATTTCTGTTCCTCCTGTGGTGTAGTTCTTTACTTTGTTTTACGTCTTGAGCCGTTGTGGTATTTCAGCTCTGAACTTTAGTGTTTTGATAGTTTTACACTGGTGGGTGTCTGTCATCTGATCATCGTATAAAGCAGGTCTGGGTACATCCAGCAAGGCAGGTCTGGTCTTCAAAAATTCCCTAGGTTATTGCTTGTCTGAGAAAGTTTTTAATTCTCCCTCATGTAAGAAACTTAGTTTTGTAGGATACAAGATTTTAGACTGGCTATTATTGTGTTTTAGAAGTTTGAGGCAGGATCCCCCCTCCCATTCTGGCTTGTAAGGTTTCAGTCTTTGTAAGTTACCTCCTATTTTTGCCTGACTGTGCTCATAGGAGTGTCTCTTTGGGGTTTATTTTGGCCAGCCTAATGATTATGTGTCATGGAGACTGCCTCTTCATGATGAATCTCTCAGGAATCTTGTGTGCCTCTTGCATCTGGACATCTAGATTTCTAGCCAGGCCTGGAAATTTTCCTCAATAATTCTCTCAACTAAATTATCTAACCACTGTGAACTTTCTTCTTTACCCTCATGGATGCCTACAATGGTTATGTTTGGTCTGTATACACAGTCCCACATTTTTTGGAGACTTTGTTCATTACTCTAGCTTCTCTGGTCATTCTCTTCAACTGACTTGTTTGGCACAGAGGTATTACCTTCAGCTCTGAGGTTCTTCTTTGGCTTGATTGAGCCTATTCTTCAGGCTTTCCACTGTGCTGTGTAATTCCTTGAATGGATTTTTCATTTCCAGAAAATCTGTTTGGTTTTTCGTTAATACTTCAGTGTCTATATCCATTTTTTATATTGTCTTTTTGGTTCCTTTGTCTCAGGTTTCCATGTTATCTTGTATTTCCATGAACTCACTTATAAACACTATTCAAAATTCATCACCTGTCATTGTAATCTTTTATTTAGGCTGGCATCACTAGTAAAGAGTTACTGTTTTCTTTGATACAACCCTAAACACAAGTCTTCCTGCTTAAGGAAAGAGGCTTTCTTTAGAGGATGTCCTATCACCTTGGTTTTTCATATTTCCTGAGTTTTGCTGCTGGTTTCTTGTCATTTGGCTTTTCTATTGAGAGTTGAGAATGTTGGAACTGGCTTATGGGCTTGTCAGGGAGACATGGAGGATCAGTTCCTGACTGTGTCAGGGAGAAGAGTACTGGTCCTGAGGTGCCTCTCAGATTACCTCTGACCTGATCTCTTCACTTCTTACTGACAAAGTATAGTGAGTTTGGTCCCCAGCTTACCCTTGCTTACTGTGCTGGTGGCAGGTTGTACCAGTGTGTATGAGTCAGCCACACCCTGTTAGCTTTAACTGGAAGATGCTTTAATGTCCTACATAGTTGTTCTCCAAGTGACTGGTTGGTGATTACATGAGTTGGCTGCTAAGATGTTCTTTTGTGTAGTAGACTGTGGTCCTCTAGATAGAGTACTAGAGTGCTGCAAGCTTTAGGAGGGACCATGTAGCTCCCAGGGGGTTTCTTGAGCTCCACTGCCAAGATAACAGGGGAAGAGTAAGGCAGTTTATGGCTAGGTTGTGCCCAGTCAGTGGGTTGTGCTTGTCAGTAGGTGGGGCCTACAAGAAGAAAGAAGCTACAGTGCTGTTTCTGGGACCTGGACTGTATTAGTCCCTCTGGAGAAGCACTGGGATGCCCCAGGTGGTAGAGGTGGCCCTGGGACTTCCAGAGGGGTCCTTAGTTTCTGCTGCAGCTGAGGCTGGTGGGGGATGCAGTAGATTGGTG
>NW_003852542.1:357038-363184 GCF_000181295.1 Otolemur garnettii | reverse complement strand
TTTGGCACAGAGGTATTACCTTCAGCTCTGAGATTCTTCTTTGGCTTGATTGAGCCTATTCTTCAGGCTTTCCACTGTGCTGTGTAATTCCTGGAATGGATTTTTCATTTCTAGAAAATCTGTTTCGTTTTTTGTTAATACTTCAGGGTCCTCATCCATTTTTTTGTATTGTCTTTTTGGTTCCTTTGTGTTGGGTTTCCATTTTATCTTGTATTTCCATGAACTCACTTATAAACATTATTCAAAATTCATCACCTGTCATTGTAATCTTTTTATTTAGGCTGGCATCACTAGTCAAGAGTTATTGTTTTCTTTGATACAACCGTAAACACAAGTCTTCCTGCTTAAGAAGGGAAGCTTTTTTAAGGGAGTGTCCTATCACCTTGGTTTTTCATATTTCTTGAGTTTTGCTGTTGGTTTCCTCTCACTTGGCCTCTCTGTTGAGTGTTGAGGATGTTGGAACTGGCTTATGGGCTTGTCAGGGAGACACTGAGGATCAGTCCCTGACTGTGTCAGGGAGAAGAGTACTGGTCCTGAGGTGCCTCTCGGGTTATCTCTGACCTGCTCTCTTCACTTCTTACTGACAAAGTATAGTGAGTTTGGTCCCCAGCTTACCCTTGCTTACTGTACTGGTGGCAGGTTGTACTTGTGTGTATGAGTCAGCCACACCCTGTTATCTTTAACTGGAAGATGCTTTAATGTCCTACATAGTTGTTCTCCAAGTGACTGGTTGGTGATTACATGAGTTGGCTGCTAAGATGTTCCTTTGTGCAGGAGACTCTGGTCCTCTAGGTACGGTACTAGAGTGCTGCAAGCTTTAGGAGGGACCTTGTAGCTCCCAGGGGTTTCTTAGCTCCACTGCCAAGATAACGGGGGAGGGGCAAGACAGTTTATGGCCAGGTTGTGCCCAGCCAGTGGGTTGTGCTTGTCAGTCGGTGGGGCCTACAAGAAGGAAGAAGCTACAGTGCTGTTTCTGGGACCTGGACTGGCTTTAGTCCCTCTGGAGAAGCACTGGGATGCCCCAGGTGGTAGGTGGGACCCTGGGGCTTCCAGAAGAGTCCTTAGTCTCTGCTGCAGCTGAGGCTGGTGGGGGATGCAGTAGATTGGTGGTGGGCTGGTCTAGCTTGCCCCTTAGGCTCCACAGAAGCTGGCCAGTTAGGTTTTGTGGTAGGGGTTAAAGATCTGCTTCCAGTTTGAGGCTGAAGCTGCCCCACCCTGGCAGAAAGTTAGTGTATGGCAACAGGCACAGCAGAGCCTCTCTCTCCTCCCCACCCTCTGCTCCACAACCTCCCCTAAAGCAGGGAGACTTGTATTTAGGGTTGTATCACTGTGGGAGGATATCCTGTAGCTCGCATGCAGTGACAAACGGCAGCATACTCAGACTGTATTGTGCACATCTTAAGAATGAAATATATGCCTCTACCACTCTCCCAGAACATGTCTTAACTTCAGACAAATAGTTGGAGATCTTATACCCTGGGAAATGTGGAGACTGGCCTAGCTTGAGCAGGAACCAACTCATATAAGTTTTTGCATCACTTATTCACAAGGCACTGTTTAGACCTGCAAGAGATAGAGTTTGACTCTTCAAGAGTGCTGATCAGGGAGGGTGGAATCTGGGTCATCACAATGTCCCCAGTGGATCCTAAAGTAATATACGAGAGAAAAAATGAGTGCATATATGCAAGCATTGTGGTCAATTTTTATTTATATATTAATTTTTCTGGCTAATTCAATTTTCTGTGCTTTTGATTCATATGTCAAAAATGTCCAATTTCTAAAGTGATCCCCGAATTTGCAAGGTATAGAGGGCTCTCTAGAAGTTCTCTAAACCATCCCCTACTTTCTGTGTAGGAGTTATCACCAGATTAATGGCCCTGCTCCTCCTGGAATCTTCCTCATTCTTTGTTCTAGGCCTCACATGCCCCATCCAGGGGGACCAGACATGCACATCTATCATGTGCACAGAGCACACATGGGAGGCAGTGGGCCCTAGAG
The DNA here is from genome assembly GCF_000181295.1 of Otolemur garnettii. NCBI lineage: Eukaryota > Metazoa > Chordata > Mammalia > Primates > Galagidae > Otolemur > Otolemur garnettii. The sequence goes on along the minus strand of NW_003852542.1, from coordinate 361,186 downwards.
CTTCCCTCCCACCACAGTCTCATTCCTCATCTCCTTTCCAGTTACTCAGAGCATTAGCAGCCCCAGGAGCTGAGCAAGGAGTCTCATTATTATTTGAATAACTAGAGTAAAATTTGCCTCCTTTACAGAGAAATGTACATGTACTTGTAAAACCTCTCAAAATTCCATAGTTAATAAAACTTAGCATTTATTTTCATGATCATGGATATTCATGTTAACAATTGTCTGGCAGATTAAGGTGGTCAGCACGGTGTTTCTACTGCTGGACATTGAGCTCGGCTCAAGCCTTTGGACTGTGTTTGTACTGGGACCAAGACAGTGACTATGTCAGGAAAACATTTGTATGGCAAGTAGCAGGCCTGAACAACATCCCCAAATCAAGCTCAGCAGGCAAATGTAAGTGCAGGAATCTACCTCTAACACAGTTGCAAACATTTTTTACTTATCCTTTCACTACATTAATTTGTAAAGTCTCTGAAATATTTGCTACATTTAATTTTGAAGGTATTTTCCCATGGGAAAATAGTCATGTTTTTCATAATTCTTATTTTTCCAATAGAAAATCTTTTTCAAATATAGTCTTACATTAAATAGAAATAAAGCCAAGCATGTTTTCAACATAGGGCTTTTCTCATTGGAAAAAGAAATATCTTTCATTAAAGCAAATGACATTTAAAATGCAGCGACTTAAAAATATTGTAGATTACCTGTTAATTTGTTAAATTAAACTATCATTCAACATGCCTGAGATGCATTTGCTACTTGGCAGGTGTAACCTGCTCACAGGGATCAGCCCTGATGCTGCACTGGCATCTGTATGAACACTGAGTGACAAAGTTTCCTATGAAGGACAATTTATCCTATACACATCTTTAGGTTGTCCTGTTTGTTTTGTCAAGAGAAGGTTTTTATTTGTTTGTCAAATGATTGCTATATATTCTAGGCAATTTTCTCATTTTTCTTCTTACTCTATGGCTTAGTAGCATTTTCCTGCAATGATCTCAGACTTCCTAGTAATAAGTGAAACCACATTTCAGCACATTCCAACACAATCTCAGACCTGAAAAGTTTTGAGATTTGGGGAAATATTGCCCTTATTTGGCATCACCATCATTTCTGGAAACACAATTTCCCAAATCCCTCTTCCCTGTATGGTTTCTTGTAGGGTTACTCAATGAAGGGCCCTTTCTTCATATGTGAAAGTCAAAAGAGGATGTTTCAATATTTATTGACACTTGTAGGCAGACACCTGGACAAAGCTGAGGAATGAGGGATCCTCTGGGGGAAAAGCTGCACTGGCTGAGATCAGCAGCAGCCCCCACTTGGGGTTCCCAGACTGATCTGAGGAACAAGTGGATAAGCAGCCTATAACTTCAGTGGCAGATAGACTCTGACTATTGACAACCCCCCCAGGATTCTCCTGTGTCTGCTATCAGCATCCCTGACTACCCTAGGTGCAGGTTTCTATTTTTCATTCTACATTGCTGTTTTAAAACATTTCCTACTTGGAATCTTAAAGTAGCTTCTGTTTTGATCTATGGACCCTGACTGATGCTATGAAACATTTGTCAGGTATCATAATTGCCGTCCGTTCTTAAATCAAGGGAGTCATGGTCACATCTGCACTGGTAAGAGTGGGGAGCAAGAAAGAACTAGAATGCAGAGGAGCCTCCCAGGCCCATTCTGTACACAGCAGAATACAGTGCTTTTATACGAGTTCTCTTCTGAAGGACCATTCTCTTTCAAATCATCTCCAGATAAAAGATGTAGGAATAATGAATTTTGGATGCTCAACTGTACCCTACCGAGTGACTAGGGATCTGTGGTATGACCTAAGGACCATTCATGTGGGAACTTCACTAACTCTTGAGTCACCCAGGCCCTGGAGCCCTGCTTGATGCACGACTTCCCCCTAAGCTGGCACTGGCATCAACACAGCCTCAGGGCCACTCAGGGACCATCAAACCTGTGTGTCTTTCCAAGTCACACATGTGATTTTCCATCAGGGTTTGTAGCTCAAGCCCAACACCACCAGCCTCCCCATCCCAACAAATGTGAGCAGCAGAGCTGGGTATTGTATCAACAGCTGACACCTCCTGTCCTTCCTGGTCTCCTTTTCTACTGCTGCACCAAGACTAATATTCTTATACTTGGGGGGCAAGAATTACCATTTTCTAAATTCAGCTGAATGTAGCATACATTTTATGTGCTGTAATTCTCTCAGATTTGGTTATTTCTTTTTACAATTCAGACATGGAATTCAGAAATCTCACATTTTACTACAACATGATGTAGGGGTCCTCAGATTTTTTAATCAGGGGGCCACTTCACTGTCCCTCAGACCATTGGAGGGCTGGACTATAGTTTAAAAGGACAGGCAGTGGCTAAGCAGGACAGGCAGAGATGGCAAAACACCTGGCCGTCGGGTTAAATGTCCTTGGTGGGCCAAATATGGCCCGCAGGCCGTAGTTTGAGGACGCCTGACTGATGAAAGATTTTGACACGTGACTTTTGATTTCAAAATAGATTTAGCATAATTAAAATCCAATAATTGGACAATTTTATTGGGTACTCTCAGAAACAGTATTGGGTACTCTCAGATCCAGCACAATGCTGGATCTGTCCCTTATTACAGAGACTTCTGTTAAAACTGAGGTGTAAAGTGTGAAGGTGGGTTGAGGTGAAGGAATGGAACCTATACCACTAACTATTCAGCTTCATGTGCACCGGTAGGTATTTAACCAGAATGACATGGAAAATATATATTAATTTTAGATTGCTATGAGTCAGCTTCAATGGCAAAGCTGTTACGCTGACTTGATTTAATTGAAAAATCCTGTCTGGTTGTCACGGGGCACTTCCCCGCCTCCATTCTCCTCGAGGTTCCATCTGGCCAGGCTGGCCCAGCCAACAGTGTGTCCTGTCTGAGATGAAGCCGGGTCCTCACGGTCCGGAGCATTCACTACTGCCTGTTACCCTGAGTTCCTCGCAACTCATGGTATGGTGCCTGCTCACCAGACAAACAACACTGGTGGGCCCTGGGCCATCCAACAGGGAGGTTTGTGTTTGGGGCTGTATCACTGTGTGAGGATATTCTAGACCTTGCGAGCAGTAATAATCCCCAGCATCCTCAGCCTGCACCCTGCTGATCTTCAGGGTGAAATCTGTCCCTGACCCACTGCCATTGAACCGGTCTGGGACTCCGGAGGCCCGGTTGGAAACAAAATAGATCAGGCGCTGTGGAGACCTGCCGGGCTTCTGCAGGAACCAGTACGAATAGGTGTTTCCATCACTGTGCAGGAGGCTCTTACTAGCCCTGCAGGAGATGGACACCGGATCTCCAGGGGTGACAGCCAGGGAGAGTGGAGTCTGGGTCATCACTATATCCCCACTGGATCCTGAAAGAGGGAGAAAGAAATGCAAGGTTATCTGCAAACATTCGTAGACATTTTTCATTCTTTATTCTAGGCTAAATTATTTTTCATGTGTGCGATTTTGTCTCAGGCCCTCAAAATATTCAATTTGAAAAAGAATAGAGATTTTCAAGCCCATAGAAGTTCCCCATATCTTCCCTTCTGTCTGAGTCAGAGTTTTCACCAGTGTTTTCAGAGCTCCTTCTAGAATCTTCCTCATCCTCTTGGATCTGAACTGCACAGGCTGCATCCTGCAGGGCAAGATGTGCACATCTAACACGTGCACACAGCACACATGAGAGACAGTGGGACTCCGAGGTCCCCCTCCCACCAATCTCTTTCCTCATCTCCTTCTGTCCTTACCAGGGACCCAGAGTATTAGCAGCCCCAGGAGCTGAGCAGGGAGCCTCATTGTGAGAAGCTGGACTGAGGAGTCCTGATCAGTCAAGGCAAGGTCAGAGCTGAGGTTTTATTTCAGACTCCCAAGGGAAGGTCCTCCCCAGGGGACAGTATGCAAATCCCCTGGTGGGTGTAGTGGTGTTAGAAGAAATAAGCGGTGGGTGGGGCCCTCTCTTGTGAGCAAAGTGATGGGAAATATTGTCTGGGTTTGGAAGGAAACTAATAGAGAAAAAAATCTATTCTGCCTCAGTAGGAGAAAGGACAAATTTAATTTTTCCTTCTTTTTCCTCCACTTGTTTTTAGTTCTTCTGTGTTTTGTTGGGAAGATGACAATTT
>NW_003852542.1:350648-357018 GCF_000181295.1 Otolemur garnettii | reverse complement strand
CCCTTAGGCTCCACAGAAGCTGGCCAGTTAGCTTTTGTGGTAGGGGTTAAAGATCTGCTTCCAGTTTGAGGCTGAAGCTGCCCACCCTGGCAGAAAGTTAGTGTATGGCAACAGGCACAGCAGAGCCTCTCTCTCTTCTCCCCACCCTCTGCTCCACAGCCTCCCCTAAAGCAGGGAGACTTGTACTTAGGGTTGGATCACTGTGGGAGGATATCCTGTAGCTCGCATGCAGTGACAAACAGCAGTATACTCAGACTTTACTCTGAGGATCTTAAGAATGAAATATATGCCTCTACCACTCTCCCAGAACATGTCTTGACTTCAGACAAATAGTTGGAGATCTTATACCCTGGGAAATGTGGAGACTGGCCTGGCTTGAGCAGGAACCAGCTCATATAAGTTTTTCCATCACTTATTCACAAGACACTGGTTAGACCTGTAAGAGATAGAGGTTGGCTCTTTAAGAGTGCTGATCAGAGAGGGTGGAATCTGGGTCATCACAATGTCCCCAGTGGATCCTAAAGTAATATACAAGAGAAAAAATGAGTGTATGTGCAAGCATTGTGATCAATGTTTATTTATATTTTAATATTTCTGACTAATTCAATTTCCTGCGCTGTTGATTCATATGCCCCAAATGTCCAATTTCTAAAGTGATCCCCAAATTTTCAAGGTACAGAGGGGTCTCTAGAAATCCTCTAAACCATCCTGTACTTTCTGTGTAGGAGTTATCACCAGATGAATGGCCCTGCTCCTTCTGGAATCTTCATCCTTCTTTGTTCTAGGCCTCACATGCCCCATCCAGGGGGACCATTCATGCACATCTAACATGTGCACAGAGCACACATGGGAGGCAGTGAGCCCTAGAGCTTCCCTCCCACCCCAGTCTCATTCCTCATCTGCTTACCAGTTACTCAGAGCATTAGCAGCCCCAGGAGCTGAGCAACAATTCTCATTATTATTTGAATAACTAGAGTAAAATTTGCCTCCTTTACAGAAGAACATACATGTACTTGTAAAACCTCTGAAAATTTCATAGTTAATAGAACTTAGCATTTATTTTCATGATCCTGGATATTCATGTTAACAATCATCTGGCCGATTAAGGTGGTCACAACCGTGTTTCTACTGCTGGACATTGAGCTCGGCTCAAGCCTTTGGGCTGTGTTTGATCTGGGACCAAGACAGTGACTATGTCAGGAAAACATTTGTATGGCAGGTAGCAGGCCTGAACAACATCCCCAAATCAAGCAAAGCAGGCAAATAAAAGTGCAGGAATCTACCTCTAACATAGTTGCAAACAATTTTTACTTATCCTTTCACTATATTAATATGTAAAGTCTCTGATATATTTACTACATTTAATTTTTGATGTATTGTCCCATGGGAAATAGTCATGTTTTTCATAATTCTTATTTCTCCAATAGAAAATGTTTATCATATATAGTTTTGCATTAAATAGAAATAAAGGTAGGCATGTTTTCAATGTAAGACTTTTCTCATTGGAAAAAGAAATATCTTTCATTAAAGCAAATGACATTTAAAATACAACTGCTTAAAAATATTGTAAATTACCTGTTAATTTGTTAAATTTAAGACTGTCATTCAACATGCCTGAGATGCATTTGCTACTTGGCAGGTGTAACCTGCTCACAGGGATCAGCGCTGATGCTGCACTGGCATCCGGACAAACACTGAGTAACAAAGTTTTCCCATGAAGGACAATTTATACTATACACACCTTTAGGTTTTCCTGTTTGTTTTGTCAACAGAAGGTTTTTATTTGTTTGTCAAATGATTGCTATATATTCTAGGCAATTTTCTCATTTTTCTTCTTACTCTATGGCTTACTGGCATTTTCCTGCAATGATCTCAGACTTTCTAGTAATAAGTGAAACCACATTCCAGCATATTCCAACATGATCTCAGACCTGAAAAGTTTTGAGATTTGGGGAAATATTGCTCTTATATGTCATCATTATCATTTCTGGAAACACAATTCCCCAAATCCCTCTTCCATCTATGGTTTCTTGTAGGGTTACTCAATGAAGGGCCCTTCCTTCATATGTGAAAGTCAAAAGAGGATGATTCAGTATTTATTGACACTTGTAGGCAGACACCTGGACAAAGCAGAGGAATGGGGGATCCTCTGGGGGAAAAGCTGCATCAGCTGAATGCAGCAGCAGCCCCACCTTGGGCTTCTCAGACTGTTCTGAGGACCAAATGGATAAGCAGCCTATAACTTCAGTGGCAGATAGACTCTGACTATTGACAACCCCCCTGGATTCTCCCGTGTCTGCTATCAGCGTCCCTGACTACCCTAGGTGCAGGTTTCTATTTTTCATTCTACATTACTGTTTTAAAAGAATTCCAACTTGGAATATTAAAGTAGCTTCTATTTTGAACTATGGACACTGACTGATGCCCTAAACATTTGTCAGGTATCATAATTGCCGTCCTTTCTTAAATCAAGGGAGTCATGGTCACATCTGCACTACTAAGAGTGAGGAGCAAGAAAGAACTAGAATGCAGAGCACCCTCCCAGGCCCATTCTGTACAGCAGAATACAGTGCTTTTATACGAGTTCTCTTCTGAAGGACCATTTTCTTACAAATCATCTCCAGATAAAAGATGCAGAAATAATCAATTTTGGATGCTCACCTGTACCCTCCTGAGTGACTAGGAATATGTGATATGACCTAAGGACCATTCATTTGGGAACTTCACTAACCCTTGAGTCACCCAGGCTCTGGAGCCGTCCTTGATGCAGGACTTTCCCCTGAGCTGGCAGTGGCATCAGGACAAAGCCTCAGGGCCACTCAGGGACCATCAAACCTGTGAGTCTTTCCAAGTCACACATGTGAGTTTCCCTCACAGTTTGTAGCTCAAGCCCAACACCACCAGCCTCCCCACCCCAACAAACGTGAGCAGCAGAGGTGGGTATTGTAGGAACAGCTGACTCCTCGTGTCCTTCCTGCTCTCCTTTTCTACTGCCACACAAAGACTAATATTTTTATTCTTGGTGGGCAAGAATTACCATTTTCTAAATTCTGCTGAATGTAGCATCCATTGTATGTGCTCTAATTCTGTCAGACTTGGTTATTTATTTTTACAATCCAGATTTGGAATTCAGAAATCTCACATTTTACTTCAACATGATGCAGGGGTTCTCAAACTTTTTAAATAGGAGGCCAGTTCACTGTCCCTCAGACCATTGGAGGGCTGGAATATAGTTTAAAAGGACAGGCAGTGGCAGCAAAAACACCTGGCTGGTGGCTTAAATGTCCTCGATGGGCCAAATGTGGCCCACAGGCCATAGTTGGAGGATACCTTACTGATCAAAGATTTTGACACATGACTTTTGATTTCAAAATAGATTTAGCATAGTTAAAATCCAATAACTGAACAGTTTTCTTGGGTACTCCCAGAAACAGTGCACAATGCTGGATCTGTCCCTTATTACAGAGACTTATGTTAAAACTGGAGTGTCGAGTGTGAAGTTGGATTGAGGTGAAGGAATGGAGCCTATACCACTAACCCAATCCAACTTCATGTGCACCGATAGCTATTTAACCAGAATGACATGGAAAATACATATTAATTTTAGACTGCTATGAGTCAGCTTCAAGGGCAAAGCTGTCACGCTGACTTGATTTAATTGAAAAATCAATGCAGGGCAGGCAGGGAAGATTCGGATGAACTTTCACTCACTTTCTCTTCAGTCTTGTCTGGTTGTCAGGGGGCACTTTCCCCCCTCCATTCTCCTCGAGGTTCCATCTGGCCAGGCTAGCCCCGCTGACAGGTCCTGTGTGTGCTGTCTCAGATGAAGCTGGGGCCTCACGTTCTAGAGCATTCACTATAGTCTATTACCCTGAGTTCCCCACAACTCAGGCTTTGGTGCCTGCTCAGCAGACAAACAACACTGGTGGGCAGCTGGGCCACGCAGCAGGGAGGTTTGTGTTTGGGGCTGTATCACTGTGTGAGGAAATTCTAGAGCTTGCATGCAGTAATAAACCCCAGCATCCTCAGGCTGCACCCTGCTGATCTTCAGGGTGAAATCTGTCCCTGACCTACTGCCACTGAACCGGTCTGGAACTCCAGAGTCCAGGTTAGAACCCCCATAAATCAGGTGCTGTGGAGACCTCCCGGGCTTCTGCAGGAACCAATACAAGTAGGTGTATCTGTTACTGTGCAGGAGGCTCTTACTAGCCTTGCAGGAGATGGAGGCCGGTTCTCCAGGGGTGACAGCCAAGGAGAGTGGGGTCTGGGTCATCACAATATCCCCACTGGATCCTGAAAGAGGGAGAAAGAAATGCAAGGTTATCTACAAACATTCGTAGACATTTTTCATTCTTTATTCTAGGCTAAATTATTTTTCATGTGTGCGATTTTGTCTCAGGCCCTCAAAATATTCAATTTGAAACAGAACAGAGATTTTCAAGCCATGAGAGAAACTCTAGAGGTTCCCCATATCTTCCCCTCTGTCTCGGTCAGAGTTTTCACCAGAGTTTTCATAGCTCCTTCTAGAATCTTCCTCATCCTATTGATCTGAACCTCACAGGCTGCATCCTGGAGGACAAGACGTGTACATCTAACACGTGCACAGAGCACATATAACAGGCAGTGGATCCCTGAGGTCCTCCTCGCCCCATTCCCCTCCTCATCTCCTTCTGTCCTTACCAGGGACCCAGAGCATTAGCAGCCCCAGGAGCTGAGCACAGAACCTCATTGTGAGACGTTGGACTGAGGAATCCTGATCAGTCAAGGCAGGTTCAGAGCTGAGCTTTTATTTCAGACTCCCAAGGGAAGGTCCTCCCCAGGGGACAGTATGCAAATCCCCTGGTGGTTGTAGTGGTGTTAGATGAAATAAGAGGTGGGTGGGGCCCTCTCTTGTGAGCAAAGTGATGGGAAATATTGTCTGGGTTTGGAAGGAAACTAACAGAGAAAAAAATCTATTCTGCCTCAGTAGGAGAAAGGACAAATTTAATTTTTCCTTCTTTTTCCTCCACTTGTTTTTAGTTCTTGGGTGTTTTGCTGGGAAGATGACAATTTTTGAATTGAAGAATTAACATTTGTCATTGTATTTTGTAATTTTAACTGTAATGTGTGTCATTCTGAACTTGTTCTGTTTCACCAGAATGTGCTTTATTGAGTTTCTTTCATCGATGCAGTCATGTATTGTGCTGCATTTGAAAAGTTTTTGCTATCATTTTTTCAAGTATTTTTTGAGTTCCTTTCTCTCTCACATCTCCTAGTGACCTCCATACACACTGACCTCTAACACTCTGAGGACTTGTTCATTTGCTTTAATCTTTTTTCTTTTGAATAGATAATTTCTATTCTGTTTCTATTTTTTCATAACTTCTACTTCTCTATGGAAAATCCCTATTTGTTGAAAGATTTTCTTCTCATTTGCTTTTTTTAGCCTTTGATCATAGATCAAAGATTAACAACCATTCTTAAACATCTATAATTATTTTGAATTGTTTCCCATTTAATAGTTAACTACCGATATCACTTTTACTGATATCACTTCTTTTGTATTATCCTTAGTTTTGTATTATCCTTAGCTTATGGTTTGACTTTAAGGGACCTGTCCCTCTATCTGTATTGTTTAATGGTAATGAATGATTTGGGAGGCTTTGCTGAAGCATCAGACGCTCGGGATGCTTCTACCAATTCACCTGCATGTGATTTGGGAAGTTCATGAAAACTGCAGCAGTTCCTACTTCCTTCTGTATTTACCACTCATCCTTCTCGACCTCTGTGTTAATTCTAATACATATGCAAAGGTTATCTCATCAACTCTGTGATTTTACCATTCCCAGGAATCTACATTAGCTTTCAGCTCATCTATCACCTGTCTCACCCTGGGCCATCACCTTGGACTAGCAGAGCTGTGGGCTTTTTCTGTTCCTTCCCTATAGACCTCACCACAGTTAGCTGGAAACACTGACAGATCTTGCTGCTCCCTACCGGAACTCAGGTAGACCCCTCGGCAACAAGCTGCTTGTGTTTGTTGTCATCTCGTGTTGGTCCTGCTGCAGTTTTCAGTTCTTGCTTATTGTCTTTTGATAGAAGGGAGCAACCCCAGGCAAAAGGCCACATTTTTTCCCTGTTTATTACACAAATTTCTAGTACTTTTTTAAGAATTAAAACTTCTCAGTTCATTCTATGTTTCAGGTTATTTTCAGAACCCTGAAATACTTGTTTTATATATGTTTTTTTCATTTCATACTTAAATTGGTTTTCTTTCTGCATAGAGAATTCAACAAATCTTTTATGACATCATAACAAGAAGTGTTTTCTTTTTCTTTTCTTTTTTTTTTTTTGAGACAGGAGCCTCAAGCTATCCCCCTGGGTAGAGTGC
>NW_003852542.1:347665-350628 GCF_000181295.1 Otolemur garnettii | reverse complement strand
GAACTCAGGTAGACCCCTCGGCAACAAGCTGCTTGTGTTTGTTGTCATCTCGTGTTGGTCCTACTGCAGTTTTCAGTTCTTGCTCATTGTCCTTTGTTAGAAGGGAGCAACCCCAGGCAAAAGGCCACATTTTCCCTCTTTATTACCCTAATCTCTAGTACTTATTTAAGAATTAAAATTTCTCAGTTCATTCTATGTTTTAGGTTATTTTCAGAACCCTGAAATAGTTGTTTTATATATGTTTTTTTCATTATATACTTAAATTGGTTTTCTCTCTGCATAGAGAATTCAACAAATGTTTTAAGACACCATAATGAGAAAAGTGTTTTCTAAAGTGAATTTTGTGGAATATAAGGGCCCCATTGAAAGGGAATGGGGCTGTGTATTGGCATAAATAAATTTTAGTAGAAAATCCCGTGTCCACACCTTTGAGTTAAGGAGAAGCAGAGCTCAAAAGAGGAACTGAACTCTAATGTCTCGATGTCTTATTCTCAGAAGTATCCCCTAGCAATCATAAACATGTATGTCCTGCCTAAGATTAAGCAAATAAGTGAATATACTATAGATAATTGGAGGAAGTATAGGATTATACCTGAAGAAATTAGTCATTAAGAACTGAGTCCTGCTGTTCCACTGTCCTCACTTGACACCAGTTGTTAGTCTGATCCCCAATGTTAGAGGTTGAGGAGGGGTCAAAGCTCTTGGCTTATTGGATGCTCAGAGGTGCCAGTAGCCAAGTGAGCTTCCATTGGTTGAAATCCACATTGTTAAGGCCACGCGTGGGCCTCTAGGTGTTGTTGCAGGAGTCTGGCTAAGATAACTGGGAGAGCTGATAACCTTAAGTCTATGTGAGATATTATCTTAATTATTAAGAAACTCCTGTTCAACAATAGCCCTTAGATGAGTATTTACTTGGGAAGTATTTATTTTTTACCCTGGCTAATTTTGAGAATTGTAGTCATAGTTTTCCAAACCATTTTGTCTCCCATCTTTCAGTTGTATTTCTTCTAAGTCCTAATAATCTGCCAGAATCAATAGTCTATGAGACCTTGCCACTGAATTGCTTATCATGCTTTGCAGAGTGGCCATGAGATGTAAACCTTGCAGACTTCTCACTCTTGTGATTTCTATTCTTCTAGGGTATCCTTGATGATGGGAGGGTGTGACCTCAGTCCAGGATGAACCTCTGATAAATATCAAGGCAATACTGTATCTCCAAATTCACAAATAATTCAAAAACAGAAGGAGACACCTAGATTAACCTGGAAAATTAACCTTATTTTGACCTACATGAGTGTATACATAAACATGCAGAGTTAGCAATGTATCAAATGAATATAATGTTATGCACCTATATGTGTATTATAAACGTAAATGTACATTTCCTTAAATGAAGTAAATTTCGCTCTATATAATCAAATATTATTTACTTGTAATGGATAATATATTTATGATGGATAATATATTTAATGTATTATTAAACATTACATTAAGGCCATTTTTTATTTCTTAATTTTTATTTTGATTTATTTTTTATTGTTTTAGGTAAATTGAGAATATCAAGAATTAGGGTTCAATGTTTGCATTTGTTAAAGTCCCTTGTATGGCCATATTTTAATAAAATTCATTTATGTGTATGGCCAGATATTTTATTGGTTAACATTTGCCTGTTAGTGATTTTAGACAACTCAAAACTTAGTAGCTTATAACACTAAGCCTGCATTCTCATTTTCATATTAATGATTTGTCAGATGGAGGCAGGCTCATGTGTGGGACTCTATTGAAGGCCACTGAGCTTATCTCCATTCTATGGATTGTGTCTGATCTGGGGTCAAAGCTGAATGGCAATGAGTACTCAGGACACAACCTCCTCACACTGAGTTCAGGAGGGAGCAAAAATCACCATACAAAGTTTCACAGCCGAATATTTGAGTGTACATTTGACAAATAATGTTGTTTTTGGTCTTTCAGCATCTTAAATAATTTTAATTTTTAATTAATTAAAAGGCAAAGATGGGACTATTTTGCAACATGTGACTTTACATTGAATTTTTTTTGTTTGTTTTTATTGTTGGGAAATCATTGTGGGTACAATGAGGCAGGTTACGCTGCTTGTGTTAGCTGGGTGAAGTCCCTCTATTAATAGTGTCTTGCCTCTACATGGACATTTTCTTAAAAGGCCACACTGGAGGGAAAAAATACATTTTCCTCATGTAAAGGTCCCCTAAAATGTAGTTTCTACCAAATGGGGACAGAGGAAGTCAAACTATCACTCTTTGTTGATGACATGATGTTATTCCTAGAAAAGTCCAAGAACTCTACCAAGACTCCGGAAATTGATAAACATTTACAGCAACATCAAGGATACAAACCAATGTCCACAAATCAGTAGCCTTCATTTATGCCTTCCATTTGATCCCACCATCCTATTACTAAGTGTCTATCCAGAAGAAAAAAAATCATTTTATCATAAGGATATTTGCATGAATGTTTATTACATCTCAACTCATGCAAGTGCTCATCCACCTATGAATGAATTAGCAAACTGTGGAATATGTATATAGTAAAGAACTACTCAGCAAATATATGGAGACCTTACATCTGTTGTGTTTACCTGGATGGAGCTGAAACCCATTCTTCTTAATAAAGTATCAAGAGAATGGAAAAACAACTATCAAAGGTACTCAATACTAGTATGAAACCAATATATAAACAACTGCACACTCACAGGAAGATAAACATAAGTATCTTTGAGTGAGGGGTGGAGATGAGGGAACGAAGAAAGTGGAGGAGTGAGAGTGATTGGCTGGTTTTCAACTCATATGCACAATATGGGAGTATTTAGCATGCTGACTGGATGAACGGCTCAGCTATAACTTTAACTTACCTAAGAAGAAAACAGTGGAATCTAAACATGTATACCTTCATGTTAACCTGAAATAATAAATTGAAAAAAAAAAAAA
>NW_003852542.1:344141-347645 GCF_000181295.1 Otolemur garnettii | reverse complement strand
GAGTCTCCTGCCTCAGCCTCCCAAGTAGCTGGGACTATAGGCGCCCACCACAATGCCTGGCCATTTTTTGGTTGCAGCCATCATTGTTGTTTGGCAGGCCCAGGCTGGTGATTCGAACCCGCCACCTTAGGTGTATGTGGCTGGCGCCTTAGCCGCTTAAGCCACAGGCGCGGAGCAAAGAAGTGTTTTCTAAAGTGAATTGACTGAACATAACGGCCCCATTGAAAGGGAATGGGGCTGTAGATTAGCATAAATAAATTTTGAGTAGAAAATCCAGTGTCCACACCCTTGAGTTAAGGAGAAATAGAGCTCAAAAGAGGAACTGAACTCTAATGTCTTGATTTCTTATTCTCAGAAGTATTCCCTAGCAATCTCAAAACATCTATGTCCTGCTTAAGATTAAGCAAATAAGTGAATATGCTATAGATAATTGGAGGAAATCCAGTATTATACTTGAAGAATTGGTCATTAAGAACTCAGGGTCTATATGCAGGACATTGTGGCATTCACCCACAGTCCTAACTACACAGAAGGATTACCTGAGCCCAATAGTCAGATGGCAGCCTGAGGTTACTAACAAGATTCCATTTGTATAAAATAACTACAAATAAGATCTCACATCTTTTCTCATATTTAATTATTCTGATTTTTATCTTTCATTTAATTTAGAAATAATTTTAGTCTTAAAAAATGTTTCAGCAATAATAAAGTTTGATCAATAAAATTCCACCTTTACTTAATGATAAACATCTTAGATATTACATAACCACAGTATAATGATCAAAACCATAAAACTAACATGGATGTAGTGGTATTAAGTACAGATATGGATTTCCCTGATTTTGTTTCCACTGATGCCTTTTTTACAGATTGAAATTATAGTATGAATTTCTGGATGCAGAATGAAATTACAGTATCCAATATTGCATTCAATCATCATGTCTTCTTAATCTCCTCAGATGTGTTATCAGTTATTTATTCTTTCTTAGTCTTTCCTGACCTTCAGACTTTTTGCATGTACTGATAAAGAAGTTTTAAGACTTTTTTTCTGATCTTCTCTATTGCTTATATTGAGACTACATATTTTTGACAAGAATATCACAGAAGAGATAGTTCTTCATAGTGTCCCATATTAGGAATTACACACTGTCATCTTGTCTTATTACTAGCGATGGGGAAGAAATTTGGCCAATGAAAGTCTTTCCATAAGGAAGTCTTGGGCAAAAGGAACCCAGAGAGTATCTTCTGCCCTCCTCCTCTCTGGTTGTATGCCCACTTTATTAGGAACCATCTATTCCTGTCTAAGCCTATAACTGCATTTCCTCCTCCCCAGAATTTTGTTCTTTAAACATTGGATGCATGATCAATCAAAATTATTGAAGAAATAAACTATGTTTCTTCCTAAGTGAAAAATTATTCTGTGATGGCCATTTACATATACATATTGACAGCCCGAAGAAAAAAGAGAAATTGGATTATAAAAATATTGGGTGGCACCTGTGCCTCAAAAATGTAGGGCACCAGCCTCATATACCAGAAGTGGTGGGTTCAGATCCAGACCCAGACAAAAAACTGCCAAAAAAAAAAAAAAATAGGAAGTTCACTCAACACAGCTTTTCACATTGTCTAGTCTGAGGAACAGAAGCTCAAACTGAAGACAGCAGAGAATAATTATAGCTTCAATTGATTCATAGTTACAAGTGAAAGAATTGTTTCAGAGGAAATGCTGTAATCTACCAAGAAACTATTAGATATAATTAGAAAAATTCAAAATCCTTACAAACCATCTCTCCCTAATTCTCTGCCTTTAAAAATGCATCATCTAATGGAGAGACTCAAAGACCAGGAAAACATTTATTTTGTTGCAGGCCTGATCTACAAATAGCAGTTTTAGATTAATTCAAAGTTTGGGGGATTCGGGTTGTCAAGGAAACAAAGTTTTCAGAGGACTAGAGTCCCATGCAGGACTTGTAAATGCTGTAAAATATTTCCAGAGATAGACCCTTCATCACTAAATGAATCACAGGGAATGCAGCTGTCTGGGACCTCATAACCTCACTGCACAAGCAGCCTGGGAGGCAGGTTTAGGCTCAATGGTGTAACATTGGGGGAGGAACTGGAGAGTCCTGCTGGTCCACTGTCCTCACTTGACACCAGTTGTTAGTCTGATCCCCAATGTTAGGGTTTGAGGAGGGGTCAAAGCTCTTGGCACATTGGATGCACAGAGGTGCCAGTAGCCAAGTGAGCTTCCATTAGTTGAAATCCACATTGTTAAGGCCACGCATGGGCCTCCATGGTATTGTTTGAGAAGTCTGGCTAAGAGAGCTGGGAGAGGTGATAGCCTTAAGTCTATGTGAGATTTTATGTTAATTATTAAGAAACTCCTGTTCAACAATAGCCTTTAGATGACTATTTACTTGGGAAGTATTTATTTTTTACCCTGGCTAATTTTGAGAATTGCAGTCATAGTTTTCCAAACCATTTTGTCTCCCATCTTTCAGCTGTGTTTCTTCTAAGTCCTGATCATCTGCCAGAACCAATAGTCTATGAGACTGTGCCACCGAATTGCTTATCACGCTTTGCAGAGTGGCCATGAGGTGTAAGCCTTGTAGACCTCCCACTGTTGTGACTTCTATTTTTCAAATAGAATAAATAAATATCAAGGCAATACTGTATCTCCAAATTCACAAATAATTCAAAAACAGAAAGAGACACCTAGATTAATCTGGAAAATAAGCCTTATTTTGATCTAAATATAAGTATACATAAACATGCAGAGTTAACAATGTATCAAATGTATATAATGTAATGCACCTATATGTGTATTATAAACATATATGCACATTTTCATAAATAAAGTAAATATTGCTCTTTATTCTCAAATATTATTCAGTTGGAAAGGATAATATCTTTCTAAATGGATTCTTAAACATTACATTAAGGCCATATTTTTCTATTTTTTAATTTTTATTTTAATTTGGTTTTATTGTTTCAGGTAAAGTGACAGTGTCAAGAATTAGGTTTCAATGTTTGCATTTGTTAAAATCCCTTGTATGGCTATATTTTAATAAAATCCATTTATGTGTATGGCTAGATATTTTATAGGTTAACATTTGCCTATTAGTGATTTTAGACAACTCAGAACTTAGTAGTTTATAACACTAAGCATGCATTCTCATTTTCATGGATTTTCCTGTTAATGATTTGTCAGATGGAGGCAGGGCTCAGCTGGGACTCGATTGCAGGCCACTGAGTTTGTCTCCATTCTATGGATTGTGTCTGATCTGGTGTGAAAGCTGAATGGCAATGAGTACTCAGGACACACCCTCCTCACACTGAGTACAGGAGGGAGCAAAATCCCCACACAAAGTGTCACAGCCAAATATTTGAGCCTTATATTGACAAATAATATTTTCATCTTAATTTTAAATTTTAATTAATTAGAAGACAAAGATGGAGGTAATTTGCAACATGTGACTTTACATGGAAATTTTTTGTTTGTTT
>NW_003852542.1:341509-344121 GCF_000181295.1 Otolemur garnettii | reverse complement strand
CAATGAGGGAGGTTACACTGCTTGTGTTGTCTGGGTGATGTCCTTCTAGTAATAGTGTCCTGCCTCTATGTGGAAATTTCTTAAAAGGTCAAACAAGAGGGAAAAAATACATTTGCCTTATGTAAAGGTCCCCCCAAAATGTAGTTTCTTCCAAATGGGGACAGAGAAGGTCAAACTATCATTCTTTGTTGATGACGTGATGTTATACTGAGAGAAGTCCAAAAACTCTACCAAGACTCTGGAAATTGATAAAGAAATACAGTAACATCAATGATACCTTTTCCTTTGCTGTATGAAGAACAATTGTTGCTATAATCCAAGTACGGTTGTCTCTGAGAAATGCTCTCAGGGGATGGAGTCACCAGGAGGAACATCTGTACTGCTACACGTGGGGCAGCCCAGCCACGAATAATTTCTTCCCAGGGGCTTTATGTTCAGGCTTGTAGCACTGTGGGAGACCAACTGTAATCTTGTAGACAGTAATAAGAGGCAACATCTTCAGCCTGCAGGCCACTGATGGTGAGAGTGAAATCTGTCCCAGACCCACTGCCCCAGATTGCAAAGTAGATGCATCATAGATCAGCAGCTTGGGAGATGCCCCTGGTTTCTGCTGATACCAGCTTAACTCTTTGTTAATGCCCTGACTGGCCTGGCACCTGATGGTGACTGTGTCTCCCAGAGATGCTGACAGGGAGGATGGAGACTGGGTCATCTGGATGTCACATCTGGCACCTGATATAGAAACATACAAAGAAACATCCATCTTATTAATAAAGTTCTAAGAGGACACATCTGAGGAGCCAGGCAGGACTGACCGCACGGGCTGAATAAACCCCTGATATTCTCCCTCCTTACCTGGGAGCCAGAGCAGCAGGAGCCCTAAGAGCTGAGCTGAGGTCCTGGCATCCATGCTGTGTCCTGACAGGGACTGACTCCTGCACAGTGTGTGAACAGCTTTTTAATAAATGTCCAGGACAGGGGCCTTGTGCCCTGGAACATGCAAATCGGCAGAGGGAGAGTAGGCTGGGCACAGCTGCAGGGCTGGCTCATCTCAGTGACTCTGGACAGGCCCAGTGTCCCCAGGGGTGTCAGATCACATCAGGGCAACACAAATTTGTTTGTACAGAATGTGTTTCTTCCTAGGGACTACAGACACAACTAGGCTGTCTTGTGAGTAGAATTTTCTATTAATCTTTTGAGGTTCATGTCTTGCTTCTCTTGCTCTCTCTCCTTCTGAGACAGGGTCTATAGACCTAACACAACTGTCAAATCTCACAGGGATCTTTCAGGCTCCCTGATTTTCATACCTGGGCTTATTTTTGAGTCCACAAATCCTTTCTCATTGCTCTCCTTGCCTGACAATCTACTTGTGGCACATTCTCAGCACTACCATCCAGAGATGGGGTAGAGTCGAAGAGGAACAGAAAACATGCACCTGCCATAATTTGTAAGGAAATCCTCATACACTGCCATTCACCTCTGCTATCTTGTCATCTCCAGCTAAGTCCTGGTCCTCCTTCCTCCCTGAATGCTCAGTCCTATCTGGAGTGAAGTGGAGTGATAGAAGCAACCAAGTTAGTGTTAGTCAGGAATTTCCTCCCTCCACATCGGAGGAAACCTTGGCTATGTTTCTAGCTATGCATATTATGAGATGTTTTCATGCTAGATGTTCCCTGAGCTCCTGAAATTGTTATGTTTTAAAACTCTTAACCATAGCCATTCTTTCAGAGGTAGAGCTCCTTTTAAACACTCCTCATGTATATATATACCTGTGAATCTAGAGTGTGACCTAAACCTACATATTCATTCTTCACTGAATTCTTTCAGTTCCTAAGAGAACACAGTTCTCAATGGCTGAGTTAAAGTCATGGGGTCCTGTTTCAAGCAAAGAGACATGCAAGCAGGGAGGTAAAGGTGGAATCCCTACTTATGGAAGGGCACCTATGTGGGGTGGACAGGGAGGTCTGTATGAGGAAAGTTCTGAGAGGTATGAGATGTTCCAGTACAGCTGGAACATTTGGTCACTGGAAATATGATGAGGTCTCCCTGCCTGGGAAGCAATGTTTGTGGTAACTTAGTCAGGGTTATCAGAGCCTGAGCAGAGTGTATGAGTGTGGGGGTGGGCAGTGTCTGCAATAAGAGTGCAGGTGGCAGTGACAACAGGAGATTGGTTTCATCCAGGAGGGTTGTTGTTCACATAAATGAATGCATTAGGGATAGCTTGAGCCAAGTTGCTCATCACTGAAGAAAACAGATACAGTATAAAAAAATGAACACTTTGTCTATAAATTTATTTCAGAATAAAGTGTGGTTTGTATCAGAACTAGGCCATCTGTTCACTAATGTATATAAACATAGATATGAATGGATTGATGAATAGATAAATAGGTAGATGACAAGGAGTTTTCCTTAAATTCAAAGCAATGATATCCCAGTTCTAATAATCATGCATCGTTCCCACAGGTCCCCACTGAACGAAGCCAGTGATCTTTTGAGAAATGGCTGATTCCAGGTCTAGGACAGGGAAAATCCAAGAGGAGCTTGGACCATCTTGTGTGAGAAACTTCGATGTCCTTAAAGCATAATGAGAGTATGTCAAAAGTGAAGAGAAT
>NW_003852542.1:337737-341489 GCF_000181295.1 Otolemur garnettii | reverse complement strand
TTGTCTCTGAGAAATGCTCTCAGGGGATGGAGTCATTAAGAGGAACAGCTGGGGCAGCCCAGCCTCACATAATTTCATCCCGGGGGGTTTATGTTCAGGCTTGTAACACTGTGGGAGGGTTATTGTAATCTTGTAGACAGTAATAAGAGGCAAAATCTTCAGCCTGCAGGCCACTGATGGTGAGAGTGAAATCTGTCCCAGACCCACTGCCTCTGAACCTGGAGGGGACACCAGATTGCAAAGTAGACGCAGCATAGATCAGCAGCTTGGGAGATGCCCCTGGTTTCTGCTGATACCAGCTTAACTCATTGCTAATGCCCTGACTGGTCTGGCACCTGATGGTGACCGTGTCTCCTAGAGTCGCTGACAGGGAGGATGGAGACTGGGTCATCTGGATGTCACATCTGGCACCTGAGATTAGAAACATAAAAACAAACATCCATCTTATTAATAAAGTTATCAGAGGACTCCCATGAGGACCCAGGCAGGACTGACCACACAGGCTGCCTACATCCCTGATATTCTCCCTCCTTACCTGGGAGCAAGAGCAGCAGGAGCCCCAGGAGCCCCAGGAGCTGAGCTGGTGTCCTGGCATCCATGCTGTGTCCTGACAGGGACTGACTCCTGCACAGTGTGTGAACAGCTTTTTAATGTGTCTTCAGGCAGGGGCCTGTGCCCTGGAACATGCAAATCACCAGAGGGTGGACAGGCTGGGTACAGTTCTAGGGCTGGCTCATGTTAATGACTCTGAACAGGCCCAGTGTCCCCAGGTGTGCCAGATCACATCAGGACAACACAAATTTGTTTGTATATAATCTGTTTCTTCCTAGGGACTACAGACACAACTAGGCTGCTGTCTTGTGAGTAGAATTTTTCTATTGATACTTCAAGGTTCCTGTCTTGCTTCTCTTGCTCTCTCTCCTTCTGAGACAGGGTCTATAGACCTAACACAACTGTCAAATCTCACAGGGATCTTTCAGGCTCCCTGATTTTGGTAACTGGGCTTATTTTTGAGTCCACAAATCCTTTCTCATTGCTCTCCTTGCCTGACGATATGAGTGTGGCACATTCTCAGCACTACCATCCAGAGATGGGGTAGAGTCAAAGAGGAACAGAAAACATGCACCTGCCATAATTTGTCAGGAAATCCTCATACACTGCCATTCACCTCTGCTATCTTGTCATCTCCAGATAAGCCCTGTGTCCTCCTTCCTCTCTGAATGCTCAGTCCTACCCGGAGTGAAGTGGAGCGATGGAAGCAACCAAGTCAGTGTTGGTCAGGAATTTCCTCCCTCCACATCAGAGGAAATATTGGCTACGTTTCTAGCTATGCATATTTTGAGATGTTTTCATGCTAGATGTTCCCTGAGCTTCTGAAATTATTATATTTTAAAACTCTTAACCGTAGCCATTCTTTCCAGAGACAGAGCATTTTTTAAAAATTGATCATGTGTGTGTATATATATATACACACACATGATCAATGTTATATTCTTAGAGAGATATATATATATATATATATATATGAATCTACAGTGTGGCCTATACCTACATATTCATTCTTCACCAAATTCTTTCAATTACTAAGAGAACACAGTTCTCAATGGCTGGGTTAAAGTCATGGGGTCCTGTTTCAAGTGAGGAGACACCCAAGCAGGGAGGTGGAAAGGGCATCTATGTGGGGTGGACAGGGAGGCCTGTATGGGATGTTGGAGGTGTGAAGAAGGAGTAAGATGAGGAAAGTTTTGAGAGGTATGAGATGTTCCAGTACAGCTTGAACACTTGGTCACTGGAAAAACGATGAGGTCTCCCTGCCTGGGAAGCAATGTTTGTGGTAACCTAGGCAGGGTTATCAGAGCCTGAGCAGAGTGTATGAGTATGGTGGCGGGCAGTGTCTGCAGTAAGAGTGCAGGTGGCAGTGACAACAGGAGATTGGTTTTATCCAGGAGGATTGTTGATCACATAAATGAATGCATTCGGGATAGCTGGAGCCACGTTGCTCATCACTGAAGAAAGCAGCTAAAGGATAAAGAAATGAACATTTTGTCTATAAATTTATTTCAGAATAAAGTGTGGTTTTAGATTGGAAGTAGGCCATCTGTGTAAATTCACCAATGTATATAAATATAGATATGAATGGATTGATGAATAGATAAATAGGTAGATGACAAAGAAATTTTCCTGATTTCAAAGCAATGATATCCCAGTTCTAATAATCACGCATTGTTCCTACAGGTCCCCACTGGAAGATGCCAGTTATCCTTCAAGAAATGGCTGATTCCAGGTCTAGGACAGGGAAAATCCAAGAGGAGCTTGGACTATCTTGTATGAGAAACTTTGATGTCCTAAAAGGATAATGAGATTATATCAAAAGTGAAGAGAATCCAGCTAGTGTAAAACTCAAAGTGGCTGAATTGGGGGAACCTAAATATTAAATACAAATTATAACATTATAATGCATTGAAGAGATACGTAGACTTCATTTCACATTGACGTTTTGGTAAGAAATGGGGTAAGAAATGCTTTTCAAAATAGCAAAGAAATTCTTGATATTTTTTAGTAATTTCAAGGGAAAGTCTGACAGACATCATTTTTATGAAAATTAAATCATAGCTTTTTTAAATTAAATGATAGCTCTGTACATTAATACAAACATGGGGTACAGTGTAGTGTTTTCTTATACAACTTGAAATAGTACTCTGATTATTACACATTATATACATTTATCAAAATATGATATGTACCTGCCAAAATATGTACAACTATATTAATAAAAAAATACAAAAAAATTAAATCATAGCTGTGTTCATTAATGCAATCGTGGTGTACAATGTGCTGGTTTTATATACAATTTGAAATATTTTCATCAAACTGGTTAACATAGCCTTTACGGCATGTTCTTAGTTATTGTGTTAAGACATTTATATTCTACATTTAGTAAATTCCACACGTCAATTGTAAGATGCACCATAGCTGTGGTCCCACCAATTACCCTACCTCCACACATCCTCCCCTTTTCCCTCCCCTCAAACCAGAAATTGAAGTCACATGATTAGCAATGGGACTGATTAATTTCATAGACCACTTAGTAGAATGCAGTGAGAAAAACACAGGATCCACCCAGGATATTCCTGCCAAAGATTGATGCCTAAATCTATCCTTGAGGAAAAACAAATCCAAACTGATAAATATTCAACAAAATAGCTGATGTATAATTATCAAAAGTGATAAGATCACGAAAGTGAAGGAATAACTGTAGGATTATTCTACACCAAAGGAAATGAAAGTGACATGGTAACATGTCCTTCTGGACTAAATTAATGTTACTAAGACATAGTGGAGACAATTGTAAAACTGGAAATGGACCTGAGAATTAAGTGAAGAAATATATTAATGCAAGTTTCCTCAAAGGTTGTGTCATTCACATATGTCCTTGTTCAAACCATAGTACTCTTTAATGGCCAGAATTGAATGGACTTCACATTATTGTTTTGGGGGACAACTGTATACTCTGCTTTGTCCCTGGCTTCTTAAATTAGAATGAAACCTATGGCAAATTATTGTCTATGTGATTATTTAAAAATTTCTGTTCTTTGTTCTCTGTTTTCCCCTCTAACTAAAGGGCACAGCCTGGGAATTGGAGCCTAAGTTGGGATAAACATGAGATGATGGTCAAGGAATGTTCTGAGAATGACTTTTCTCTAAGTAGGTTTAAGACCAAGACCTTATCACCTGAGCAATTGCTGTGAGTT
>NW_003852542.1:336616-337530 GCF_000181295.1 Otolemur garnettii | reverse complement strand
GTAACATAAATGAGCAACTATTTTTTTTTAAATTTTAGATGATTATGGAGGTATATGCAGTTTGGTTACATAGTTTACTTTTATATAGTTAAAGTCAAAGTTATAGGTGTGTCCTTCCCCTGGGAAGTGTGCTATATCCCTGAGCAATGTACGTGTTGGGTGAGAATTTACCCATCACCGTGTTCCCTTTCTGCCAACTTGTATTTTGTTGAGTTTTGCATCCATATGAGTGTATAGGTGTTGATCCGTTTGTTCTAATTCAGTATTGAGTGCGTATGGTGTTTCTTTTCCCAACACTTGTGATGCTTCACTTAGGAGAATGGTCTCTAATTTTATCCAGGTTTCTGTACAGCTAACATGCAGTAGGAGAAAATATTTGCATGCTCTATATCTGACAAAGGACTGATGACCAGAATCTACAAAGAACACAAGCAAAGTAACAAGAAAAGATCCATCTACCCCATTAAACATTGGGCAAGATACATGAACAGAAAGTTTTCTGACAAAGGTAGACTGATGGCACATGATTCATTTTAATTTCTTTGTTTTCAAAATGCATTTTAAAAGTCACTATTTAAAACAATATTTTTATTTAACAAGTGAAAATCATGTAATTTATAAAAATGCATATATGTTGAAATGCATCAAAACATACAGCTTATCAACCTAAAATGGTTGAAAGAATCAGGATCCAGTTTTAAAGAGTTAATTCAAGTGAAAAGCTGTGAATGACCATCTGAGAAGCATGGAGTGCAGCAAAATGAGGTCCCATTCCAGATGTGGAAAACAGAGTCGTTAGTACGATTCTAACATTTCTTATAAAAGGCTAGTTCATGAGGTACAGCCATTTAACTAGTTAAAGCTTGTTTTCATTTCCTTTCCAATTTGAGAGTATATTTAACTTTGCATATTAG
>NW_003852542.1:335144-336596 GCF_000181295.1 Otolemur garnettii | reverse complement strand
ATCTTTTTTAAAAAAATTAAATCATAGCTGTGTACATTAATGCAATCGTGCGGTACAATGTGCTGGTTTAAATACAATTTGAAATATTTTGATCAAACTGGTTAACATAGCCTTTATGGCATTTTCTTAGTTATTGTGTTAAGACATTTATATTCTACACCTAGTAAATTCCACACGCCCATTGTAACATGCACCATAGCTGTGGTCCCACCAATTACCCTACCTCCACTCATCCTCCCCTCTCCCCTTTCCTCAAACCAGAAATTGAAGTCACATGATTAGCAATGGGACTGATTAATTTCATAGATCACTTACTGGAATGCAGTGAGAAAAACACAGGATCCACCCAGGATATTCCTGCCAAAGATTGATGCCTAAATCTATCCTTGAGGAAAAACAAATCCAAACTGATAAATATTCATCAAAGTAGCTGATGTATAATTATCAAAAGTGATATGATCAGGAAAGTGAAGGAATAACTGTAGGATTGTTCTATACCAAAGGAAATTAAAGTGATATTATAACATGTCCTTCTGGACTGAATTAGTGTTCCTAAGACATAATGGAGACAATTGTCAAAACTTGAAATGGACCTAAAGATTCGGTGAAGAAATATATTAATGCAAGTTTCCTGACTTTATGGTTGTATTGGATTATGAAGTGTAATTTTAATTTGTAGGAAAGGTATAGTAAAATCTTGGAGGGGGGTGCTGTCAGCTCTTCAATTTACCCTCATATCATTCAAGGGAAAATATGTCTTGCTATAATGATGATAATATCTTCTTTTAAAATATTATTTTATTTTTCTGTCAGAATGTTAGGCATTAGACATTTTTCATATAGATACTTTCTTCTTTTTCTGAGATAGAGTCTCATTTTTTATTCTGGGTAGAGCGCCATAGTGTCAGTCTAGCCCACAGTAAACTGAAATTCCTGAGTTCAAGTGATCCTCCTGCCTCAGCCTACCTAATAAGTAGCTGAGACTATGGGTGCCCACCATAAGGGCCAACTAAGTTTTCTACTTTTAGTAGAGACAGGGTGTTATACTTTCTCTGGCTGATCTCATACTCTTGAGCTCAAGTGATCCTCCCACCTCAGTCTCCCAGAGTGCTAGGATTATAGGCATGAGCCACCACACCCATCCAATACTTTGTTTTTGTAGAGATTGAGGGAAAGTTCTAATTATAGTATTTCTATTTGAAATTGTTTGTTTTTTAAATCCAAAAACATTGCTCTTAAATTCATACTAAAGTTATTATACACATTTCAAATTGTCCCTGTCCCATCGTCAAGACCACTAAATGACCAGCTTACTACAGATACATAGAAAACACCATTTTCCTCAAAGGATGTGTCATTCACATATGACCTTGTCCAAAGCCATAGTTCTCTTTAACAATGCCCAGTGAATTGAATGGACCTCACATTGTTTTTTGAGGGGGCAACTACATA
>NW_003852542.1:332565-333207 GCF_000181295.1 Otolemur garnettii | reverse complement strand
ACATGAAGAACATGACCTTGTGATCTCAGTCATGCTAAATAGCTATGTTTTCAATTAATGCAATTATTTGGTGGAACATTATTTTAGTCTTTCTAACTGTGCATTGATTTGGTTGTAAAAAAATGTTATAATGAATGTAATGTCATATTCTTATATAACACTGTATCTAAGAATAGGACAAAATTCAATGCACAGTTATAGTGTCTAGTAAAAGTATGAGCTTTTATCACTACGTTCCCCAAGATTCAAAGTAAAATACTCTGTAAGTGACTGGCTAGGTCTGAAACATTGCATGAGAGTTTTCCTACCAGCCATCAATTTAGAAATGTGGTTTCATTTTCTGGCATATACATGCAATGTTCAGTTTTTATGATTGTGTAAATCTCCCCTTGCCCTACACTAGTCATGCAGTTCTCTAATGCAACCTTTCTCAAGAGGAGCAGCTTCATTGTTGAATAATGAAATACCCAGACAACTATCATTTAGGACCTTTGTGTATATAATTGGCTGGAGTCTGAACTATTCAACTTTGTGCCCAGGTCCAGCCATAACCCAAGGTCCATCATCCTGTTCATCACTTGGGTGTAAACATGGTCATAGGTTAGTGTCACATAGCAGGATGTCCTTAGGTCCATTCAGTGG
>NW_003852542.1:329826-332545 GCF_000181295.1 Otolemur garnettii | reverse complement strand
TTTGGAGTTACACAATAAACACCTGGTCCTTAGGTCCATTCAGTGGCATGAAAACTAGTATTTGTTACAAAATGGTGTGGCTATACCATTCTGTGGGTATCCATCCCATATTTGCGGTGCAACTCAGGGAAGTATTTGGGCTTATATTTTTGGTACAATTTCTCTGTTCCCACATAAAGGGGCAAGCTGACTGAGCTGACCAAGGGAAGGAGTAAAACAGATAATAAATGGTATCAAATTTCTGTCATACAATTCTGAAGTAAGTTGCCTTATTTCTCAGTTGTGACGGTGTCATTAATTTGTATCTAATTGAGGCAAGTTTAAGCCATACACATTTATTGACAGTATTGATGTGTGTGGTGGACTTCTGTTCATCCTGTGGTGTAGTTTTTTGTTACTTTGTTTTACCTCTTGAGCCATTGTGGTTTCTGAGCTCTGAACTTTATTTACTTTTGGATAGTTTTACACTGGTGGGTGTCTACCATGCTGATTATCATATAATGCAGGTCTGGTCTTCCCAGATTCCCTCAGTGATGGCTTGTCTGAAAAAGTCTTTAGTTCTCCCTCATGTAAGAAACTTAGTTTTGCAGGATACAAGATTCCAGACTGGCTATTATCCTGTTTTAGAAGTCTGAGGCAGGATCCCTCCTCCCATTCTGGCCTGTAGACTTTCAGTCTAGAAGTCAGCAGTTAGTCTGAACTGTTTTCCTTTGTAAGTTACCTCCTTTACACAGACAAATAGTTGGAGATCTTATACACTGGGAAATGAGGAGACTGGCCTCGCTTGAGCAGGAACCAACTCATATAAGTTTTTGCATCACTTATTCACAAGGCTCTGCTTAGACCTGCCAAAGATAGAGTTTGGCTCTTCAAGAGTGCTGATCAGGGAGGGTGGAATCTGGGTCATTACAATGTCCCCAGTGTATCCTAAAGTAATAAGAGAGAAAAATGAGTCTATTTGCAAGCATTGTGATCAATGTTTATTTATATTTTAATATTTCTGGCTAATTCAATTTCCTGCACTTTTGATTCATATGCCCAAACTGTCCAATTTATAAAGTGATCCCCAAATTTGCAAGGTACAGAAGGGTCTCTAGAAGTCCTCTAAACCATCCCCTACTTTCTTTGTAGGAGTTATCACCAGATGAATGGCCCTGCTTCTTCTGTCACCAGATGAATTGCCCTGCTCCTTCTGGAATCTTCCTCATTCTTTGTTCTAGGCCTCGCAAGTCCCATCCAGGGGGACCAGACATGCACATCTAACATGTGCACAGAGCACACATGGGAGGCAGTGGGCCCTAGAGCTTCCTTCCCACCCCAGTCTCATTCCTCATCTCCTTACCAGTTACTCAGAGCATTAGCAGCCCCAGGAGCTGAGCAATGATTCTCATTATTATTTGAATGACTAGAGTAAAATTTGCCTCCTTTATAGAAGAATGTACATGTACTTGTAAAACCTCTGAAAATTCCATAGTTAATAAAACTTAGCATTTATTTTCATGATCGTGGATATTCATGTTAACAATCATCTGGCAGATTAAGGTGGTCAGCACGGTGTTTCTATAGCTGGACACTGAGCTTGGCTCAAACCTTTGGACTGTGTTTGATCTGGGACCAAGACAGTGACTATGTCAGGAAAACATTTGTATGGCAGGTAGCAGGCCTGAACAACATCCCCAAATCAAGCTCAGCAGGCAAATGTAAGTGCAGGAATCTACCTCTAACACAGCTGCAAACAATTTTTACTTATCCTTTTACTATATTAATTTGTAAAGTCTCTGAAATATTTACAACATTTAATTTTTGAGGTATTTTCCCATGGGAAAATAGTCATGTTTTTCGTAATTCTTATTTGTCCAATATGAAATATTTATCAATATAGTTTTGCATTAAATGGAAATAAAGGTGGGCATGTTTTCAACATAGGACTTTTCTCATTGGAAAAAGAAATATCTTTCATTAAAGCAAATGACATTTAAAATGCAGCTGCTTAAAAATATTGTAGATTACCTGTTAATTTGTTAAATTTAAGACTGTCATTCAACATGCCTGGGATGCGTTTGCTACTTGGCAGGTGTAACCTGCTCACAGGGATCAGCCCTGATGCTGCACTGGTATCCAGACAAACATAGAGTAACAAAGTTTCCTATGAAGGACAATTTATCCTATACACACCTTTAGGTTTTCCTGTTTGTTTTGTCAAGAGGGGGTTTTTATTTGTTTGTCAAATGATTGGTCTATATTGTAGACAATTTTCTCATTTTTCTTCTTACTCTATGGCTTAATAGCATTTTCTTGCAATGATCTCAGACTTCCTAGTAATAAGTGAAACCACATTCCAGCACATTCCAACACAATCTCAGATCTGAAAAGTTTTGAGATTTGGGGAAATATTGCCCTTACTTGGTATCACCATCATTTCTGGAAACACAATTCCCCAAATCCCTCTTCCCTCTATGGTTTCTTGTAGGGTTACTCAATGAAGGGCCCTTCCTTCATATGTGAAAGTCAAAAGAGGATGATTCAGTATTTAGTGACACTTGTAGGCAGACACCTGGACAAAGCTGAGGAATGGGGGATCCATTGGGGAAAAGCTGCACTGGCTGAAAGCAGCAGCAGCCCCACCCTGGGGGTCCCAGACTGGTCTGAGGACCAAATGGATAAGCAGCCGGTAACTCCAGTGGCAGATGGACTCTGACTATTGGCATCCCCCCAGGAT
>NW_003852542.1:317286-328708 GCF_000181295.1 Otolemur garnettii | reverse complement strand
TTGGGTACTCTCAGAAACAGTGCACAATGCTGGATCTGTCCCTTATTACAGAGACTTATGTTAAAACTGGGGTCTCGAGTGTAAAGGTGGGTTGAGGTGAAGGAATGGAGCCTATGCCACTAACCCAATCCAGCTTCATGTGCATTGATAGCTATTTAACCAAAATGACATGGAAAATATATACTAATTTTAGATTGCTATGAGTCAGTTTCAATTGGCGAAGTTCTTATGCTGACTTGATTTAATTGAAAAGTAAATGCAGGCCAGGCAGGTAAGATTCAGATGAGCTTTCACTCACATTCTCTTCAGTCCTGTCTGCTTGTCAGGGGGCACTTTCCCCCTCTCCATTCTCTTCGAGGTTCCACCAGGCCAGGCTGGCCCAGCTGACAGGTCCTGTGTGTGCTGTCTCAGATAAAGCTGGGGCCTTATGGTCCAGAGGATTCACCTGTTGCTTGTCACCCTGAGTTCCTCACAACTCATGCTATGGTGCCTGCTCACCAGACAAACAACACTGGTGGGCAGCTGGGCCACCCAGCAGGGAGGTTTGTGTTTGGGGCTGTATCACTGTGTGAGGATCTTCTAGAGCTTGCGAGCAGTAATAATCCCCAGCATCCTCAGCCTGTACCCTGCTGATCTTCAGGGTGAAATCTGTCCCTGACCCACTGCCACTGAACCGGTCTGGGACTCCAGAGTCCCGGTTAGAACCCTTATAGATCAGGCGCTGTGGAGACCTGCCAGGCTTTTGCAGGAACCAGTACAAATAGGTGTTTCCATTACTGTGCAGGAGGCTCTTACTAGCCTTGCAGGAGATGGAGGCTGGCTCTCCAGGGGTGACAGACAGGGAGAGTGGAGTCTGGGTCATCACAATATCCCCACTGGATCCTGAAAGAGGGAGAAAGAAATGCAAGGTTATCTACAAACATTCGTAGACATTTTTCATTCTTTATTCCAGGCTAAATTATTTTTTATGTGTGCCATTTTGTCTCAGGCCCTCAAAATATTCAATTTGAAAAAGAACAGAGATTTTCAAGGCATGAGAGAACCTCTAGAAGTTCCCCATATCTTCCCTTCTGTCTGAGTCAGAGTTTTCACCAGAGTTTTCATATCTCCTAGAATCTTCCTCATCCTCTCGGATCTGAACCTCACAGGCTGCATCCTGGAGGACAAGACATGCACATCTAACACGTGCACAGAGCACACATGAGAGGCAGTGGGACCCCGAGGTCCCCCTCCCACTCATCTCCTTCCTCATCTCCTTCTGGGTCCTTACCAGGGACCCAGAGCATTAGCAGCCCCAGGAGCTGAGCACAGAGCCTCACTGTGAGAAGTTGGACTGAGGAGTCCTGATCAGTCAAGGCAGGGTCAGAGCTGAGCTTTTATTTCAGACTCCCAAGGGAAGGTCCTCCCCAGGGGACAGTATGCAAATCCCCTGGTGGATGCAGTGGTGTTAGAAGAAATAAGCGGTGGGTGGGGCCCTCTCTTGTGAGCAAAGTGATGGGAAATATTGTCTGGGTTTGGAAGGAAACTAATAGAGAAAAAAATCTATTCTGCCTCAGTAGGAGAAAGGACAAATTTAATTTTTCCTTCTTTTTCCTCCACTTGTTTTTAGTTCTTCTGTGTTTTGTTGGGAAGATGACAATTTCTGAATTGAAGAATTAACATTTGTCATTGTATTTTGTAATTTTAACTGTAATGTGTGTCATTCTGAACTTCTTGTGTTTCACCAGAATGTGCTTTATTGAGTTTCTTTCATCGATGCCGTAATATATTGTGCTGCATTTGAAAAGATTTTGCTATCGTTTTTTCAAATATTTTTCTGAGTTCCTTTCTCTCTCACATCTCCTGGTGACCTCCATACACACTGACCTCTAACGCTCTGAGGACTTGTTCATTTGCTTTAATCTTTTTTCTTTTGAATAGATAATTTCTATTCTATTTCTATTTTTTCATAACTTCTACTTCTCTATGGAAAACCCCTATTTGTTGAATGATTTTCTTCTTATTTTCCTTTTTTACCCTTTGATCATATATCAAAGATTAACAACCATTCTTTAACATCTATAATTATTTTGAATTGTTTCCCATTTAATATTTAACTACCAATATCACTTTCTTTGTATTATCCTTATTTTTAGCTTATGGTTTGACTTTCTGAGACCTGTCCCTCTATCTGTATTGTTTAATGGTAATGAATGATTTGGGAGGCTTTGCTGAAGCATCAGACACTCAAGATGCTTCTACCAATTCACCTGCATGTGATTTGGGAAGTTCATGAAAACTGCAGCAGTTCCTACTTCCTTCTGTATTTACCACTCATCCTTCTCGACCTCTGTGTTAATTCTAATACATATGCAGAGGTTATCTCATCAACTCTGTGATTCTACCATTTCCAGGAATCTACATTATCTTTCAGCTCATCTATCACTTGTCTCAACCTGGGCCATCCCTTGGACTAGCAAAGCTGTGGGCTTTTTCTGTTCCTTCCCTATAGACTTCACCACAGTTAGCTGGGAACACTGACAGATCTTGCTCCACTCCCTACCGGAACTCAGGTAGACCTCTCGGCAACAAGCTGCTTGTGTTTGTTGTCATCTCGTGTTGGTCCTACTGCAGTTTTCAGTTCTTGCTCATAGGCCTTTGTTAGAAAGGAGCAACCCCAGGCAAAAGGCCACCTTCTTCCCCCTTTATTACCCAAATCTCTCTAATTTAGGAATTAAAACTTCTCAATTTATTCTATGTTTTAGGTTATTTTCAGAACCCTGAAATAGTTGTTTTATATATTTTTTTCATTATATACTTAAATTGGTTTTCTTTCTGCAGAAAGAATTCAACAAACCTTTTATGACATCATGACAAGAAGTATTTTCTAAAGTGGATTTACTGAACATAATGGCCCCATTGAAAGGAGTGGGGCTGTGAATTAGCATAAATAAATTTTGAGTAGAAAATCCCGTGTCCACACCCTTGAGTTAAGGAGAAACAGAGCTCAAAAGAAGAACTGAACTCTAATGTCTAGATTTCTTATTCTCAGAAGTATCCCCTAGCTATCTCAAAACATCTATGTCCTGCCTAAGATTAAGCCTATAATTCAATATAATATAGATAATTAGAGGAAATATAGGATTATACCTGAAGAATTAGTCATTAAGAACTCAGATATATGCAGGACATTTTGATCTTCACCCACAGTCCTAACTACAGTGAAGGATTATCTGAGCCCAATAGTCAAATGGCAGCCTGAGGTTACTAACAAGATTCCATTTCTATAAAATAACTACAAATTAGAACTCATATCTTTTCTCATATTTAATTATTCTGATTTTTATATTTCACTTAATTTAGAAATAATTTTAGTCCTAAAAAACATTTCAGCAATACTAAAGTTTGATCAATATAATTCCACCTTTCCTTAATGATAAACATCTTAGATATTACATATTCATAGTATAATGATCAAAACCATAAAACTAACAGTGATGGAGTGGTATTAAGTACAGATACACATTTCCCTGATTTTGTTTCCACTGATGCCTTTTTTACAGAATGAAATTATAGTATGAATTTCTGGATACAGAATGATATTATAGCATCCAATATTGCATTCAATCACCATGTCTTCTTAATCTCCTCTGATCTGTGACAGTTATTTATTCTTTCTTAGTCTTTACTGACCTTCAGACTTTTCACGTGTACTGATAAAGAAGTTTTAAAACTTTATTCCTGATCTTTCCTATTGCTTATATTGAGACTACATATTTTTGACAAGAATATCACAGAGAGATAGTCCTTCATAGTGTCCCATATCAGGAGTTACACACTGTCAACTTGTCTTATCACTAGTGATGAGGAGGAAATTTGGCCAATGAAAGTCTTTCCATAAGGAAGTCTTGGGAAAAAGGAACCCAGAGAGTGTCTTCTGTCACTCCTCCTATCTGGTTTTATGCCCACTTTATTGGGAATCATCTATTCCTATTTAAGGCTATAATTGCATTTCCTCCTCCCCAGAATTTGTTCTTTAAACATTGGATGCTTGATCAAAATTATTGAAGAAATAAACTATGTTTCTTCTTAAATGACAAATGATTCTGTGATGGCCATTTACATATACATATTAACAGCCTGGAGAAAGTAGAAGAGAAATTGGATTATAAAAATATTGGGTTGCACCTGTGCCTCAAAAGTGTAGGGCACCAGCCTCATATACCAGAAGTGGTGGGTTCAAATCCGGCCCTAGCCAAAAAACTGCAAAAAAAAAAAAAAAAAGGAAGTTCACTCAACACAGCTTTTCACATTGTCTAGGCTGAGGAGCAGAAGCTCAAATTGAAGACAGCAAAGAACAATTCCAGCTTTGATGTGATTCATAGTCACAAGCAAAAGAATTCTTTCAGAGAAAATGCAGTAATCTACTGACAAACTATTAGACCTAATTAGAAAAATTCAAAGTCATTACAAACCATCTCTTCCTAATTCTCTGCCTTTAAAAACACCTCATCTAATGGAGAGACTCAAAGACCAGGCAAAGATTTATTTTGTTGCAGGCCTGATCTACAAATAGCAGTTTTAGATTATTTCAAAGTTTGGGGGATTCGAGTTGTCAAGGAAACAAAGTTTTCAGAAGACTAGAGTCCCATGCAGGACTT
Organism: Otolemur garnettii; assembly: GCF_000181295.1. Lineage (NCBI taxonomy): Eukaryota > Metazoa > Chordata > Mammalia > Primates > Galagidae > Otolemur > Otolemur garnettii. Next base: position 324,068 of record NW_003852542.1, on the reverse strand, counting down.
GTAAATGCTGTAAACTATTTCCAGAGATAGACCCTGTACCACAGAATGGACCACAGGGAGTGCAGCTGCTGGGACCTCATAACCTCACTTCACAAGCAGCCTGGGAGGCAGGTTTAGGCTCAGTGGTGTAACATTGGGGGAGGAACTGGAGACCCCTGCTGGTCCACTGTCCTCACTTGACACCAGTTGATAGTCTGATCCCCAATGTTAGGGGTTGAGGAGAGGGTCAAAGCTCTTGGCATATTTGATGCTCAGAAGTGCCAATAGCAAAGTGAGCTTCCATTAGTTGAAATCCACATTGTTAAGGCCACGCATGGGCCTCCATGGTATTGTTTGAGGAGTCTGGCTAAGTGAGCTGGGAGAGGTGATAGCCTTAAGTCTATGTGAGATATTATCTTAATTATTAAGAAACTCTTGTCAACATTAGCCTTTAGATGAGTACTTACTTGGGAAGCATTTATTTTTTACCTTGGCTCATTTTGAGATTGCAGTCATCGTTTTCCAAACAATTTTTGTCTCCCATCTTTCAGTTGTGTTTCTTCTAAGGCCTGATAATCTGCCAGAACCAATAGTCTATGAGACTGTGCCACCGAATTGCTTATCACGCTTTGCAGAGTGTCCATGAGATGTAAACCTTGTAGACCTCCCACTGTTGTGATTTCTATTTTTCCAGGGAATCCTTCATGAGAGCAGGTTCTGACCTCAGATAATTATCAAGGCAATATTGTATCTCCAAATTCACAAATAATTCAAAAACAGAAAGAGACACCTAGATTAACCTGGAAAATAAGCCTTATTTTGATCTAAATGAATGTATTCATAAGCATACAGAGTTAACAATGTGTCAGATGAATATAATGTCATACACTTTTATGTGTATTATAAACATATATGCACATTTTCATAAATAAAGTAAATATTACTCTTTATATGCAAATATTATTCAGTTGTAATGGATAATATCTTTGTAAATGGATTCTTAAACATTACATTAAGGCCATATTTTTCTATTTTTAAATTTTATTTTAATTTATTTTTTATTGTTTCAGGTAAATTGAGAGTATCAAGAATTAGGTTTCAATGTTTGCATATGTTAAAGTCCCTTGTATGGCCATATTTTAATAAAATCCATTTATGTGTATGGTCAGATATTTTATTGGTTAACATTTGCCTATTAGTGATTTTAGCAACTCAAAACTTAGTATCTTATAACACTAAGTACGCATTTTCATTTTCATGGGTTTTCACGTGAATGATTTGTCAGATGGAGGCAGGGCTCAGCTGGGGCTCGATTGCAGGTCACTGAGCTCATCTCCATTCTATGGATTGTGTCTGATCTGGTGTCAAAGCTGAATGGCAATGAGTACTCAGGACACAACCTCCCCACACTGAGTTCAGGAGGGAGCAAAATCCCCAAGTAAAGTTTCAGAGTTCAAATATTTGAACCTGCTATTGACAAATAATATTGTTTTTTGTCTTTTAGCATCTTAAATAATTTTAACTTTTAATTAATTAGAAGGCAAAGCTGAGGGTATTTTGAAACATGTGACTTTATATGGAAATTTTTGTTTGTTTTTATTGTTGGGAACTCATTGTGGGTACAATGAAGGAGGTTACACTGCTTGTGTTGTCTGGGTGAAGTCCTTTTATTAATAGTGTCCTGCCACTATGTGGAAATTTTCTTAAAAGGCCACACTGGAGGGAAAAAATACATTTGCCCCATGTAAAGGTCCCCTAAAATGTAGTTTCTTCCAAATGGGGACAGAGAAGGTCAAACTATCACTCTTTGTTGATGACATGATGTTATACCGAGAGAAGTCCAAAAACTCTACCAAGAATCTGGAAATTGATAAAGAAATACAGCAACATCAATGATACCTTTTCCTTCGCTATTTGAAGAGCAATTGGTGCTGTAATCTGGACTCCTCAGGTATAATCACAGCTCTCCTTTCTTAGAACAGGACAGTCATTGCCATGTCAGTGCTGCTGGGGCTGAAGAAGGGAAGTGAGACTCAGGGAGCAGAGGAGCCTCGTGGCTCCTTTTACCAAAACCACCCAGTGGCCTTCAGAGTATGGTTGTCTCTGAGAAATGCTCTCAGCAGATGGAGCTCAGAACTTCTCTACTGCTCCACGTGGGGCAGCCCAGCCACGAATAATTTCTTCCCAGGGGGTTTATGTTCAGGCTTGTAGCACTGTGGGAGGGATAGTATAATCTTGTAGACAGTAATAAGTGGCAAGATCTTCAGCCTGCAGGCCACTGATGGTGAGAGTGTAATCTGTCCCAGACCCACTGCCTCTAAACCTGGAAGGGACCCCAGATTGCAAAGTAGATGCAGCATAGATCAGCCGCTTGGGAGATGACCCTGGTTTCTGCTGAAACCAGCTTAAATAATTGCTAATGCCCTGACTGGCCTGGCACCTGATGGTGACTGTGTCTCCTAGAGATGCTGAAAGGGAGGATGGAGACTGGGTCATCTGGATGTCACATCTGGCACCTGAGATAGAAACATGCAAAGAAACATCCATCTTATTAATAAAGTTATAAGAGGACACATCTGAGGAGCCAGGCAGGACTGACCGCACGGGCTGAGTAAACCCCTGATATTCTCCCTTCTTACCTGGGAGCCAGAGCAGCAGGAGCCCCAGGAGCTGAGCTGGTGTCCTGGCATCCATGCTGTGTCCTGACAGGGACTGACTCCTGCACAGCGTGTGACCAGCTTTTTAATAAGTCTCCAGGCCAGGGGCCTGTGCCCTGGAACATGCAAATTGGCAGAGGGTGGGTAGGCTGGGCACAGCTGCAGGGCTGGCTCATCTCAGTGACTCTGAACAGGCCTAGTGTTCCCAGGGGTGTCAGATCACATCAGGGCAACACAAATTTGTCTGTACAGAATTTGTTTCATCCTAGGAACTACCAGAGACAACTAGGCTGCTGTCTTGTGAGTAGAACTTTCTACTGATCCTTTGAGGTTCATGTCTTGCTTCTCTTGCTCTCTCTCCTTCTGAGACAGGGTCTATAGACCTAACACAACTGTCAAATCTCACAGATATCTTTCAGGCTCTCTGATTTTGGTACCTGGGCTTATTTTTGAGTCCACAAATCCTTTCTCATTGCTCTCCTTGCCTAACAATCTACTTGTGGTACATTCTCAGCACTACCATCCGGAGATGGAGTAGAGTCGAAGAGGAACAGAAAACATGCACCTGCCATAATTTGTAAGGAAATCCTCATACACTGCCATTCACCTCAGCTATCTTGTCATCTCCAGCTAAGTCCTGGTCCTCCTTCCTCTCTGAATGCTCAGTCCTACCTGGATTGTAGTGGAGTGATGGAAGCAACCAAGTCAGTGTTGGTCAGGAATTTCCTCCCTCCACATCGGAGGAAACTTGGCAACGTTTCTAGCTATGCATATTATGAGATGTTTTCATGCTAGATGTACCCTGAGTTCCTGAGATTATTATATTTTAAAACTCTTAACCATAGCCATTCTTTTCAGAGGCAGAGCTCCTTTTAAACATTCCTCATGTATGTATACCTGTGAATCTAGAGTGTGGCCTAAACCTACATATTCATTCTTCACTGAATTCTTTCAGTTCCTAAGAGAACACAGTTCTCAATGGCTGGGTTAAAGTCATTAGGTCCTGTTTCAGGCAAGGGGACACCAGAGCAGGGAGGTGTGGGGTGGACAGGGACACCTATATGAGGAAAGTTTTGAGAAGTATGAGGTGTTCCAGTACAGCTGGAACATTTGGTCACTGGAAAAACGATGAGGTCTCCCTGCCTGGGAAGCAATGTTTATGGTAACCTAGTCAGGGTTATCAGAGCCTGAGCAGAGTGTATGAGTATGGGGGTGGGCAGTGTCTGTAATAAGAGTGCAGGTGGCAGTGACAATAGGAGATTGGTTTTATCCAGGAAGGTTGTTGATTACATAAATGAATGCATTAGAGATAGCTGGAGTTAAGTTCCTCATCACTGAAGAAAGCAGCTACAGTATAAAAAAATGAACATTTTGTCTATCCATTTATTTCAGAATAAAATGTGGTCTTGGATTGGAAGTAGGCCATCTGTGTAAATTCACCAATGCATATAAATATAGATACGAATGGATTGATGAATAGATAAATAGGTAGATGACAAAGAATTTTTCCTAAATTCAAAGCAATGATATCCCAGTTCTAATAAGCACGCATCATTCCTACAGGTCCCCACTGAAAGAAGCCAGTGATCCTTGGAGAAATGGCTGATTCCAGGTCTAGGACAGGGAAAATCCAAGAGGAGATTGGACCATCCTGTGTGAGAAACTTCGATGTCCTAAAAGGGTAATGAGAGTATGTCAAAAGTGAAGAGAATGCAGTTAGTGTAAAACTCCAGTGGCTGAATTTGGGAACTTAAATATTAAATACAAATTATAACATAATGCATTGAGGAGGTATACACCCTTTGTTTCACATTGATGTTTTGGTAAGAAATGGGGTAAGAAATGCTTTTCAAAATAGCTAAAAAATTTTTGATAATATTTTAGTAATTTCAAGGGAAGGCCTGACAGACATCTTTTTTTTAATTAAATTAAATCATAGCTGTGTACATTAATGCAATCATGGGGTACAATGTGCTAGTTTGATATACAATTTGAAATATTTTTATCAAACTCGTTAACATAGCTTTTATGGCATTTTCTTAGTTATTGTGTTAAGACATTTATATTCTACACCTAGTAAATTCCACACGCCCATTGTAAGATGCACCATAGCTGTGGTCCCACCAGTTACCTACATCCACACATCCTCCCCTCTCCCCTCCCCTCAAACCAGAAATTGAAGTCACATGATTAGCAATGGGACTGATTAATTTCATAGACCACTTAGTAGAATGCAGTGAGAAAAACACAGGATCCACTCAGGATATTCCTGCCAAAGATTGATGCCTAAATCTATCCTTAAGGAAAAACAAATCCAAATTGAGAAATACTCAACAAAATAGCCAATGTATAATTATCAAAACTGATATGATCATGAAAGTGAAGGAATAACTGTAGGATTCTTCTACACCAAAGGAAATGAAAGTAATATTATAACATGTCCTTCTGGACTGAATTAGTGTTCCTAAGACATAAGGGAGACTATTGTCAAAACTTGAAATGGACCTGAGGATTAGGTGAAGAAATATATTAATGTAAGTTTCCTAACTTCATGGTCATATTGAATTATGAAGTATAATTTTAGTTTGTAGGAAATGGATAATAAAATCTTGGAGAGTGGGGCTGTCAGCTCTTCAACTTACCCTCAAATCATTCAAGGGAAAATATGTTTTGCTATAATGATGATAATGTCTTCTTTTAAAATATTATTTTATTTTATTTTTCTGTCAGAATGTTAGGCATTAGACATTTTTCATATAGATACTTTATTCTTTTTCTGAGATAGAGTCTCATTTTTTATTCTGGGTAGAGCACCATGGTGTCAGTCTAGCTCACAGTAAACTCAAATTCGTGAGTTCAAGTGATCCTCCTGCCTCAGCCTACCTAATAAGTAGCTGAGACTATGGGTGCCCAGCAAAAGGCCCAACTAAGTTTTCTGTTTTTAGTAGAGACAGGGTGTTGTACTTTCTGTGGCTGATCTCAAACTCTTGAGCTCAAGTGATCCCCCCACCACATCCAGCCCATACTTTGTTTTAGTAGAGATTGAGGAAAAGTTCTAATTATAATATTTCTATTTGAAATTGTTCATTTTTAAAATCCAAAACATTGCTCTTGAATTCATGCTAAAGTTATTGTAAACATTTCAAACTGTCCCTGTCCCATCGTCAAGACCACTAAATGACCAGCTTACTACAGATACATAGAAAACACCATGTTTCCTCAAAGGATGTGTCATTCACATATGTCCTTGTCCAAAGCTATACTTCTCTTTAATGCCCAGTGAATTGAATGGGCTTCACATTGTTTTTGGGGGGGGGGGGCAACTACATATTCTACTTTGTCCTTGGCTTGTTACATTAGAATGAAAACTATGGTAAATTATCCTCTATGTGATTATTAAAAAATTTCTGTTCTTTGTTCTCTGTTTTCCACTCTAACTAAAGGGTACAACCTTGGAATTGGAGCCTAAGTTGGGATAAATATGAGATGACGGTCAAGGAATGTTCTGAGACTGACTTTTCTCTAAGTAGGTATAAGACCAACATCTTATCACCTGAGCAATTGCTGTGAGTTGCAGAAAGAACAGAAAGGAAAGTTATATGAGGATGGAGATTAAGCCACCAGCTTTTAGTGTAGCAGGGACAGCAGGTCCTCATGCCCTCAAGTGGTGGTTCCAAGTATAGACAACCCTCTGTGCAACACAGAGAGAGCCAGCTTGTATGTGCACAGTGGCCCTGATGTCATGTGTATCATTGATGACCCAGGGAATAAGCTATAACATAAATGAGCACACTTTTTTAAAAAAAATTTCAGACGGTTATGGAGGTATATACAGTTTGACTACATAGTTTACTTTTGTATAGTTAAAGTCAAAGTTATAGGTGTGTCCTTCCCCTGGGAAGTGTGCTATATCCTTGAGCAATGTACCTGTTGGGTGAGAATTTACCCATCACCTTGTTCCCTTCCTCTTGACTTGAATTTCATTGAATTTTTCTTCCACATGAGTGTATAGGTGTTGATCCGTTAGTTCTAATTCGGTACTGGGTGCATGTGGTGTTTGTTTTTCCAACCTTTGTGTTACTTCACTTAGGAGAATGGTCTGTAATTATATCCAGTTTTCTGCACAGCCAACATGCAGTGGGAGAA
>NW_003852542.1:315858-316336 GCF_000181295.1 Otolemur garnettii | reverse complement strand
TCATGCTAAATAGCTATGTTTTCAATTAATGCAATTATGTGGTGGAACATTATTTTAGTCTTTCTAACTGTGCATTGATTTGGTTGTAAAAAAATGTTATAATGAATGTAATGTCATATTCGTATATAACACTGTATCTAAGAATAAGACAAGTATCAATGCACAGTTATAGTGTCTAGTAAAATTTAGAGCTTTTACCACTACGTTCCCCAAGATTCAAAGTAAAATACTCTGTAAGTGACTGGCTAGGTCTGAAAGATTGCATGAGAGTTTTCCTACCAGCCATCAATTTAGAAATGTGGTTTCATTTTCTGGCATATACACACAATGATCAGTTTTTATGATTGTGTAAATCTCCCCTTGCCCTACACTAGTCATGCAGTTCTCTAATATAACCTTTCTCAAGAAGAGCAACTTCATTGTTGAATAACGAAATACCCAGACAACTATCATTTAGGACCTTTGTGTATATAATTGG
>NW_003852542.1:305718-315658 GCF_000181295.1 Otolemur garnettii | reverse complement strand
TGGCTATACCCTTCTATGGGTATCCATCCCATATTTCTGGTGCAAGTCCGGGAAGTATTTGGGCTTGTATTTTTGGTATGATTTCTCTGTTCCCACATAAAGGGGCAAGCTGACTGAGTTGACCAAGGGAAGGGATAAAACAGATAATCAACTGTCTCAAATTTCTGTCATACAATTCTGAAGTAAGTTGCCTTATTTCTCAATTTTGATGGTGTCATTATTTTATCTCTAATTGAGGCCAGTTTAAGCCATACACATTTATTGACAGTATTGATGTGTGTGGTGGAGTTCTGTTCATCCTGTGGTGTAGTTTTTTGTTACTTTGTTTGCCCTCTTGAGTCACTGTGGTTTCTGAGCTCTGAACTTTATTTACTTTTGGATAGTTTTACACTGGTGGGTGTCTACCACGCTGATCATCATATATATAATGCAGGTCTGGTCTTCCCAGATTCCCTTAGTGATTGCTTGTTTGAGAAAGTCTTTATTTCTCCCTCATGTAAGAAACTTAGTTTTGCAGGATACAAGATTCTAGACTGGCTATTATCGTGTTTTAGAAGTCTGAGGCAGGATCCCTCCTCCCATTGTGGCCTGTAGACTTTCAGTCTGGAGGTCAGCAGTTAGTCTGAACTGTTTTCCTTTGTGAGTTACCTCCTGTTTTTGCCTTACTGTGTTCATAGGAGTGCCTCTTTGGGGTTTATTTTGCTGGCCTAATGATTATGTGTCAAGGGGAGTGCCTCTTTCTGATGAGTCTCCCAGGAGTCTTGTGGGACTCTTGCACCTTGATATCTAGATTTCTAGCCAGGCCTGGAAATTTTCTGCAATAATTCTCTCAAATAAATTATCCCTAACCCCTGTGAACTTTCTTCTTTACCCTCATAGATGCCTACAATTGTTATGTTTGGTCTGTGTACACAGTCCCACATTTCTTGGAGACTGTTCATTCCTCTTGCTTCTCTGCTCACTCTCTTCAACTGACTTGTTTGGCACAGAGGTATTACCTTCAGCTCTGAGATTCTTCTTTGGCTTGATTGAGCCTATTCTTCAGGCTTTCCACTGTGCTGTGTAATTCCTGGAATGGATTTTTCATTTCCAGAAAATCTGTTTGGTTTTTCATTAATACCTCAGTGTCCTTATCCATTTTGTGCATTGTTTTTTTGGTTCCTTTGTGTTGGGTTTCCATTTTATTTTGTATTTCCATGAACTCACTTATAAACATTATTCAAAATTCATCACCTGTCATTGTAATCTTTTTATTTAGGCTGGCATCACTCGTAAAGAGTTATTGTTTTCTTTGATACAACCATAAACACAAGTCTTCCTGCTTGAGGAGGGAGGCTTTCTTTAGGGGGTGTCCTATCACCTTGGTTTTTCATATTTCCTGAGTTTTGCTGCTGGTTTCTTCTCATTTGGCCTCTCTGTTGAGAGCTGAGGATGTTGGAACTGGCTTATGGGCTTGCCAGGGAGACACTGAGGATCAGTCCCTGACTGTGTCAGGGAGAAGAGTACTGGTCCTGAGGTGCCTCTCCGGTTACCTCTGACCTGCTCTCTTCACTTCTTACTGACAGTATAGTGAGTTTGGTCCTCAGCTTACCCTTACTGTGCTGGTGGCAGGTTGTACTTGTGTGTATGAGTCAGCCAGACCCTCTTAGCTTTAGTTGGAAGATGCTTTAATGTCCTATATAGTTCTTCTCCAAGTTACTGGTTGAGGATGGCACAAGCTGGTTTCCAAGACGTTCTTTTATGCAGTAGACTCTGGTACTGTAGGTAGAGTACTAGAGTGCTGCAAGCTTTAGGAGGGACTATGCAGCTCCCAGGGGTTTCTTAGCTCCACTGCCAAGATAACGGGGGAGGAGCAAGGCAGTTTATGGCTAGGTTGTGCCCAGTCAGTGGGTTGTGCTTGTCAGTCGGTGGGGCCTACAAGAAGGAAGAAGCTACAGTGCTGTTTCTGGGACCTGGACTGGCTTTAGTCCATCTGGAGAAGCACTGGGATGCCCCAGGTGGTAGGTGGGGCCCTGGGGCTTCCAGAGGGCTCCTTAGTCTCTGCTGCAGCTGAGGCTGGTGGGGGATGCAGTAGATTGGCGCTGAGCTGGGCCAGCTTGCCCCTTAGGCTCCACAGATGCTGGCCAGTTAGCTTTTGTGGTAGGAGTTAAAGATCTGCTTCCAGTTTGAGGCTGAAGCTGCCCACCCTGGCAGAAAGTTGGTGTTTGGCAACAGGTACAGCAGAGCCTCTCTCTCCTCCCCAACCTCTGCTCCACAGCCTCCCCTAAAGCAGGGAGACTTGTATTTAGGGTTGTATCACTGTGGGAGGATATCCTGTAGCCCACATGCAGTGACAAACAGCAATATACTCAGACTGTACTCTGCACATCTGAAGAATGAATGTGTGCCTGACCCACTGTCCCAGAACATGTCTTAACTTCAGACAAATAATTGGAGATCTTATACACTGGGAAATGTAGAGACTGGCCTGGCTTGAACAGGAACCAACTCATATAAGTTTTTCCATCACTTATTCATAAGGCACTTGTTAGACCTGCAAGAAACAGTGGTTGGCTCTTCAAGGGTGATGATCAGGGAGGGTGGAATCTGGGTCATCACAATGTCCCCAGTGGATCCTAAAGTAATAAGAGACAAAAATGAGTCTATTTGCAAGCATTATGATCAATTTTTATTTATATTTTAATATTTCTGGCTAATTCAATTTTCTGCGCTTTTGATTCTTATGCCCCAAAGTTCCAATTCCTAAAGTGATCCCCAATTTTTCACAGTATAGAGGGGTCTCTAGAATTCCTCTAAACCATCCCGTACTTTCTGTGTAGGAGTTATCACCAGATGAATGGCTCTGCTCCTTCTGTCACCAGATGAATGGCCCTGTTGCTTCTGGAATCTTCCTGACTCTTTCAGTTCTAAGCCTCACATGCCCCATCCAGGGGGACCAGACATGCACATCTAAAATGTGCACAGAGCACACGTGGGAGGCAGTGGGCCCTAGAGCTTCCCCCCTACCCAAGTCTCATTCGTCATCTGCTTACCAGTTACTCAGAGCATTAGCAGCCCCAGGAGCTGAGCAGGGAGTCTCATTCTTATTTGAATAACAAGAATAATATTTGCCTCCTTTACAGAAGAATGTACATATCCTTATAAAACCTCTTAAAATTGCATGGTCAATAAAACTTAGCATTTATTTTTATGATTGTGGATATTCATGTTAACAATCATCTGGCAGATTAAGGTAGCAGCATGGCGGTTCTACTGCTGGACACTGAGCTTGGCTCCAGCCTTTGAACTGTGTTTGATCCGGGACCAAGACAGTGACTATGTTAGGAAAACATTTGCATGGCAAGTAGCAAGCCTGAATAACATCCCCAAATCAAGCAAAGCAGGCAAATGTAAGTGCATGAATCTACCTCTAACATAGTTGCAAACCATTTTAATTTATTCTTTCACTTTATTAATTTGTAAAGTCTCTGAAATATTTACTACATTTAATTTTGAAGGTATTTTCCTATGGAAAAATAGTCGTGGTTTTCATAATTTTTATTTCTCTCATATAAAATCTTTCTCAAATATAATTTTGCATTAAATAGAATTGAAACCGGGCATGTTTTCAACAGAAGACTTTTCCATTGGAAAAAGAAATATCTTTCATTAAAGCAAATGACATTTAAAATGCAGCTGCTTGAACATATTGTAGATTACCCATTAATTTGTTAAAACTAAGACTGTCATTCAACATGCCTGAGATGCATTTGCTACTTGGCAGGTGTGACATGCTCACAGGGATCAGTCTTGATGCTGCACTGGCATCCGGACAAACATTGAGTAACAAAGTTTTCCTATGAAGGACAATTTATACTATATTCACCTTTAGGTTTTCCTGTTTGTTTTGTCAACAGAGGGTTGTTATTTGTTTATCAAATGATTGCTATATATTCTGGGCAATTTTCTCATTTTCCTTCTTACTCTATGGCTTAATAGCATTTTCCTGCAATGATCTCAGACTTCCCAGTAATAAGTGAAACCACACAAGCACATTCTAACACAATCTCAGACTTAAAAATTTTGAGATTTGGGGAAATATTGACCTTACTTGGTATCACCATCATTTCTTGAAACACAATTCCCCAAATCTCTCTTCCCTCTATGGTTTCTTGTAGAGTTACTCCGTGAATGGCCCCTCCTTCATATATGAAAGTCAAAAGAGGATGATTCAATATTTAGTGACACTTGTAGGCAGACACCCGGATAAAGCCGAGGAATGGGGGATTCTCTGGAAGAAAATCTGAACCAGCAGCAGCCCCACCTTGGGCTTCCCAGACTGGTCTGAGGAACAAGTGGATAAGCAGCCCATAACTCCAGTAGCAGATAGACTCTGACTATTGACAACGCCCCCAGGATTCTCCTGTGTCTGCTATCAGCATCCCTGACTACCTTACGTGCAGGTTTCTATTTTTCATTCTACTTTGCTGCTTTAAAACATTTCCTACCTGGAATCTTAAAGTAGCTTCTATTTTGATCTATGGACCCTGATTAATGATATAATACACTTGTCAGGTATCATAATTGCTGTCCTTTCTTAAATCAAAGGGGACATGGTCACATCTGCACTAGTAAGAGTGAGGAGCAAGAAAGAACTAGAATGCACAGCACCCTCCCAGGCCCACACAGCAGAATATAGTAATTTTATACGCGTTCTCTTTTGAAGGACCATTTCCTTTCAAATAATCTCCAGATAAAATATGTAGGAATAATCAATTTTGAATGCTCACCTGTACCCTACCAGCTTACTAGGAATATGTGGTATGGCTTAAGATCCATTCATGTGGGAACTTCACTAACCCTTGAGTATTGAGACCCTAAAGTCCGCTTGATGGAGGACTTCCCCCTGAGCTTGCGGTGGCATCAGCCTGAGGGCCACTCAGTGACTATCAACACTGAGATTCTTTCCAAGACACACATGTGAGTTTCCATCAGGCTTTGTAGCTCAAGCCCAACACCACCAGCCTCCCCGCCCCAACAAACGTGAGCAGCAGAGCTGGGTATTGTAGCAACAGCTGACTCCTCGTGTCCTTCCTGCTCTCCTTTTCTACTGCTGCCCCAGTCCTGATATTATTATTTTGGGGGTGGCAAAAAATTACCATTTTCTAAATTCTGTTGACTATAGCATACACTGTATGTCCTCTATTTCTGTCAGACTTGGTCATTTATTTTTACAATCCGGATTTGGGATTCAGAAATCACATTTTACTTCAACATGACTTAGACTGATCAATGATTTTGATGCATGACTTTTGATTTTAAAATAGATTTAAAATAGTTAAAATACAATAGTTCGACAGTTTTACTTCAGTATTCCCTGAAACAGTGTAAAATATTGGATCTGTCCCTTATTACATAAACTTGTGTTAAAAACTGGGGTGTCGAGTGTGAAGTTGGGTAGAGGTGAAGGAATAGAGCCCATCCCACTAACCCAATCCAGCTTCATGTGCACTGGTAGCTATTTAACCAAAATGACATGGAAAATATATATTAATTTTAGAATGCTATGAGTCAGCTTCAATGGCAAAGCTGTTATGATTTAATTCTGTTATGATTTAATTGAAAAGTAAATGCAGGCCAGGCAAGGAAGATTCGGATGAGCTTTCCCTCCGTCTCTTTAGTCCAGTCTGGTTGTCAGGGGGCACTTCAACCCCCTCCATTCTCCTTGTGGTGCCACCAGGCCAGGCTGGCCCATCTGACAGGTCCTGTATGTACTGTCTGAGATGAAGCTGGGGCCTCACAGTCCACAGGATTCACCTGCAGCCTGTTACCCTTAGTTCCTCACAACTCAGGCTATGGTGCCTGCTCACCAGACAAACAACACTGGTGGGCAGCTGGGCCACCCAGCAGGGAAGTTTGTGTTTGGGGCTGTATCACTGTGTGAGGAACTTCTAGAGCTTGCATGCAGTAATAAACCCCAGCATCCTCAGCCTGCACCCTGCTGATCTTCAGGGTGAAATCTGTCCCTGACCCACTGCCACTGAACCGGTCTGGGACTCCAGAGGCCCGGTTGGAACCCAAATAGATCAGGAGCTGTGGAGACTGGCCCGGCTTCTGCAGGTACCAATCCAAATAGGTGTATCCATTACTGTGCAGGAGGCTCTGACTAGCCCTGCAGGAGATGGAGGCTGGCTCTCCAGGTGTGATGGGCAGGGAGAGTGGGGTCTGGGTCATCACAATATCCCCACTGGATCCTAAAAGAAGGAGAAAGAACTGCAAGGTTATGTACAATTATTCGTAGACATTTTCATAATTTTCATTCTTTATTCTACACTAAATTATTTTCTGTGTGTGATTTTGTCTCAGGCCCTCAAAATATTCAATTTGAAAAAGAACAGAGATGTTCAAGCCATGAGAGAACCTCTAGAGGTTCCCCATATCTTCCCCTCTGTCTGAGTCAGAGTTTTCATAGCTCCTTCTAGAATCTTCCTCATTCTCTGAGATCTGAACCTCACATGTTGTATCCTGGAGAACCAGACATGCACATCTAACACGCGCAGAGAGCACATTAGAGGCAGCGGGCCCCTGGAGGTTCCCCTCCCGCATCATTTCCCCTCCTCATCTCCTTCTGTCCTTACCAGGGACCCAGAGCATTAGCAGCCCCAGGAGCTGAGCAGGGAGCCTCATTGTGAGAAGCTGGACTGAGGAGTCCTGATCAGTCAAGGCAGGGTCAGAGCTGAGCTTTTATCTCAGACTCCCAAGGGAAGGTCCCTCCCAGGGGACATTATGCAAATCCCCTGGTGGGTGCAGTGGTGTGGAAAGAAATAAGAGGTGGGTGGGGCCGTCTCTTGAGCCAACTGATAGGAAATATTATCTCGGTTTAGAAGGAAACTAAAAGAACGAAATGTATTCTGCCTCTGTAGGAGAAAGGACATATTTAATTTTTCCTTCTTTTTCCTCCACTTGTCTTTAGTTCTTCTGTGTTTTGCTGGGAAGATTATAATGTCTGAACTGAAGAATTTCCATTTGTCATTGTGTTTTGTAATTTTAAGTGTAATGTGTGTCATTCTGAACTTCTTGTGTTTCACCAGAATGTGCTTTATTGAGTTTCTTTCATCGATGCAGTCATGTATTGTGCTGCATTTGAAAAGTTTTTGCTATCGTTTTTTCAAATATTTTTCTGAGTTCCTTTCTCTCTCACATCTCCTGGTGACCTCCATACACACTGACTCTAACGCTCTGAGGACTTGTTCATTTGCTTTAATCTTTTTTCTTTAGAATAGATAATTTCTATTCTATTTCTATTTCTATTTTTTCATAACTTCTACTTCTCTATGGAAAATCCCTACTTGCTGAATGATTTTCCTCTTATTTGCCTTTTTTAGCCTTTGATTATATATCAAAGATTAACAACCATTCTTTAACATCTATAATTATTTTGAATTGTTTCCCATTTAATAGTTAACTACTGATATCACTTTTACTGATATCACTTCTTTTGTATTATCCTTATTTTTAGCTTATGGTTTGACTTTCTGGGACCTGTCCCTCTATCTGTATTGTTTAATGGTAATCCATGATTTGGGAGGCTTTGCTGAAGCATCAGACGCTCGGGATGCTTCTACCAATTCACCTGCATGTGATCTGGGAAGTTCATGTAAACTGCAGCAGTTCCTACTTCCTTCTGTATTTACCACTCATCCTTCTCGACCTCTGTGTTAATTCTGATACATATGCAGAGGTTATCTCATCAACTCTGTGATTCTACCATTTCCAGGAATCTACATTATCTTTCAGCTCATCTATCACTTGTCTCAACCTGGGCCATCCCTTGGACTAGCAAAGCTGTGGGCTTTTTCTGTTCCTTCCCTATAGACTTCACCACAGTTAGCTGGGAACACTGACAGATCTTGCTCCACTCCCTACCGGAACTCAGGTAGACCCCTCGGCAACAAGCTGCTTGTGTTTGTTGTCATCTCGTGTTGGTCCTACTGCAGTTTTCAGTTCTTATTGTCTTTTGATAGAAGGGAGTAACCCCAGGCAAAAGGCTACAGTTTTTCCCCGTTTATTACCCAAATCTCTAGTACTTTTTTAAGAATTAAAATTTCTCAGTTCATTCTATGTTTTAGGTTATTTTCAGAACCCTGAAATACTTGTTTTATATATGTTTTTTTTTCATTTCATACTTAAGTTGGTTTTCTTTCTGCATAGAGAATTCAACAACCCTTTTATTACATCATAATGAGAAGTGTTTTCTAAAGTGAATTTACTGAACATAAGGGCCCCATTGAAAGGGAATGGTGCTGTGGATTAGCATAAATAAATTTTGAGTAGAAAATCCAGTGTCCACACCCTTGAGTTAAGGAGAAATAGAGGTCAAAACAAGAACTGAACTCTAATGTCTAGATTTCTTATTCTCAGAAGTATCCCCTAGCAATTTAAAAACATCTATGTCCTGCTTAAAACATTAAGCAAATAAGTGAATATACTATAGATAATTGGAGGAAATACAGTATTATACTTGAAGAATTGGTCATTAAGAACTCAGGGTCTATGCAGGACATTTTGGCATTCACCCACAGTCCTAACTACACAGCAGTTTTAGATTAATTCAAAGTTTGGGGGCTTCAGGTGGTCAAGGAAACAAAGTTTTCAGAGGACTAGAGTCCCATGCAGGACTTGTAAATGCTGTGAAATATTTCCAGAGATAGACCCTTCATCACTGAATGAATCACAGGGAGTGCAGCTGTCTGGGACCTCATAACCTCACTGCACAATCAGCCTGGGAGGCAGGTTTAGGCTCAATGGCGTAACACTGGGGGAGGAACTGGAGAACCCTGCTGGTCCACTGTCCTCACTTGACACCAGTTGTTAGTCTGATCCCCAATGTTAGGGTTTGAGGAGGGGTCAAGACTCTTGGCACATTGGATGCTCAGAAGTGCCAATAGCCAAGTGAGTTTCCATTAGTTGAAATCCACATTGTTAAGGCCACGCATGGGCCTCCATGGTATTGTTTGAGAAGTCTGGCTAAGAGAACTGGGAGAGGTGATAGCCTTAAGTCTACGTGAGATTTGATCTTAATTATTAAGAAACTCCTGTTCAACAATAGCCTTTAGATGAGTATTTACTTGGGAAGTATTTATTTTTTACCCTGGCTAATTTTGAGAATTGCAGTCATAGTTGTCCAAACCATTTTGTCTCCCATCTTTCAGCTGTGTTTCTTCTAAGTCCTGATAATCTGCCAGAACCAATAGTCTATGAGACTGTGCCACTGAATTGCTTATCACGCTTTGCAGAGTGGCCATGAGGTGTAAACATGTAGACCTCCCACTGTTGTGACTTCTATTTTTCAAATAGAATAAATAAATATCAAGGCAGTACTGTATGTACAAATTCACAAATAATTCAAAAACAGAAAGAGACACCTAGATAAATCTGGAAGATAAGCCTTATTTTGATCTAAATGTATGTATACATAAGCATGCAGAGTTAACGATGTATCAAATGTATATACTGTAATGCACCTTTATGTGTATTATAAACATATATGCACATTTTCATAAATAAAGTAAATATTGCTCTTTATTCTCAAATATTATTCAGTTGGAACGGATAATATCTTTCTAAATGGATTCTTAAACATTACATTAAGGCCATATTTTTCTATTTGTTAATTTTTATTTTAATTTGGTTTTATTGTTTCAGGTAAAGTGACAGTGTCAAGAATTAGGTTTCAATGTCTGCATTTGTTAAAATCCCTTGTATGGCTATATTTTAATAAAATCCATTTATGTGTATGGCTAGATATTTTATAGGTTAAAATTTGCCTATTAGTGATTTTAGACAACTCAAAACTTAGTAGTTTATAACACTAAGCATGCATTCTCATTTTCATGGATTTTCCTGTTAATGATTTGTCAGATTAAGGCAGGGCTCAGCTGGGATTCTATTGCAGGCCACT
>NW_003852542.1:290809-303491 GCF_000181295.1 Otolemur garnettii | reverse complement strand
TACAGTATAAAAAAATGAACACTTTGTCTATAAATTTATTTCAGAATAAAGTGTGGTTTGTATCAGAACTAGGCCATCTGTTCACTAATGTATATAAACATAGATATGAATGGATTGATGAATAGATAAATAGGTAGATGACAAGGAATTTTCCTTAAATTCAAAGCAATGATATCCCAGTTCTAATAATCATGCATCGTTCCCACAGGTCCCCACTGAACGAAGCCAGTGATCTTTTGAGAAATGGCTGATTCCAGGTCTAGGACAGGGAAAATCCAAGAGGAGCTTGGACCATCTTGTGTGAGAAACTTCGATGTCCTTAAAGCATAATGAGAGTATGTCAAAAGTGAAGAGAATCCAACTAGTGTAAAACTCCAGTGGCTGAGTTTGGGGAACCTAAATATTAAATACAAATTATAACATAATGCATTGAAGAGGTATACACCCTTCGTTTCACATTGATGTTTTGGTAAGAAATGGGGTAAGAAATGCTTTTCAAAATAGCTAAGAAATTTTTGATAATTTTTTAGTAATTTCAAGGGAAGGTCTGACAGATATCTTTTTTAAAAAAATTAAATCATAGCTGTGTACATTAATGCAATCGTGCGGTACAATGTGCTGGTTTAAATACAATTTGAAATATTTTGATCAAACTGGTTAACATAGCCTTTATGACATTTTCTTAGTTATTGTGTTAAGACATTTATATTCTACACCTAGTAAATTCCACACGTCCATTGTAAGATGCGTCATAGCTGTGGTCCCACCAATTACCTACCTCCACACATCCTCCCCTCTCCCCTTTCCTCAAACCAGAAACTGAAGTCACATGATTAGCAATGGGACTGATTAACTTCATAGACCACTTAGTAGAATGCAGTGAGAAAAACACAGGATCCACCCAGGATATTCCTGCCAAAGACTGATGCCTAAATCTATCCTTGAGGAAAAACAAATCCAAATTGATAAATATTCATCAAAGTAGCTGATGTATAATTATCAAAAGTGATATGATCACGAAAGTGAAGGAATAAGTGTAGGATTGTTCTATACCAAAGGAAATTAAAGTGATATTATAACATGTCCTTCTGGACTGAATTAGTGTTCCTAAGACATATAAGAGATAATTGTCAAAACTTGAAATGGACCTAAAGATTAGGTGAAGAAATATATTAATGCAAGTTTCCTGACTTTATGGTTGTATTGAATTATGAAGTGTAATTTTCATTTGTAGGAAAGGTATAGTAAAATCTTGGAGAGTGGGGCTGTCAGCTCTTCAATTTACCCTCAAATCATTCAAGGGAAAATATGTCTTGCTATAATGATGATAATGTCTTCTTTCAAAATATTATTTTATTTTTCTGTCAGAATGTTAGGCATTAGACATTTTTCATATAGATACTTTCTTCTTTTTCTGCGATAGAGTCTCATTTTTTATTCTGGGTAGAGCGCCATAGTGTCAGTCTAGCCCACAGTAAACTGAAATTCCTGAGTTCAAGTGATCCTCCTGCCTCAGCCTACCTAATAAGTAGCTGAGACTATGGGTGCCCACCATAAGGGCCAACTAAGTTTTCTATTTTTAGTAGAGACAGGGTGTTATACTTTCTCTGGCTGATCTCAAACTCTTGAGCTCAAGTGATCCTCCCACCTCAGTCTCCCAGAGTGCTAGGATTATAGGCATGAGCCACCACACCCATCCTATACTTTGTTTTTGTAGAGATTGAGGGAAAGTTCTAATTATAGTATTTCTATTTGAAATTGTTTGTTTTTTAAATCCAAAACATTGCTCTTAAATTCATGCTAAAGTTATTATACACATTTCAAATTGTCCCTGTCCCATCATCAAGACCACTAAATGACCAGCTTACTACAGATACTTAGAAAACACCATTTTCCTCAAAGGATGTGTCATTCACATATGACCTTGTCCAAAGCCATAGTTCTCTTTAACAATGCCCAGTGAATTGAATGGACCTCACATTGTTTTTTGAGGGGGCAACTACATATTTTACTTTGTCCTTGGCTTGTTAAATTAGAATGAAAACTATGGTAAATTATCCTGTATGTGATTATTTAAAAATTTCTGTTCTTTGTTCTCTGTTTTCCCCTCTAACTAAAGGGCACAGCCTTGGAATTAGAGCCTAAGTTGGGATAAATATGAGATGACGGTCAAGGAATGTTCTGAGAATGACTTTTCACTAAATAGGTTTAAGACCAAGACCTTATCACCTGAGCAATTGCTGTGAGTTGCAGAAAGAACAGAAAGGAAAGTCATATGAGGATGGAGATTAAGCCACCAGCTTTTAGTGTAGCAGGGGCAGCAGGTCCTCATGCCCTCAAGTGGTGGCTCCAAGTATAGACAACCCTGTCTATGCAACACAGAGAGAGCTGGCTTGTATGTGCACAGTGGCCCTGATGTCATGTGTATCATAGATGACTAAGGGAATAAGCTATAACATAAATGAGCACAGTTTTTTTTAAATTTCAGGTGGTTATGGGGGTATATATAGTTTGGCTATATGGTTTACTTTGTATAGTTAAAGTCAATGTTATAGGTGTTCATTCCCCTGGGAAGTGTGCTATATACCTGAGAAACGAACCTGTTGAGTGAGAATTTACCCATCACCGTGTTCCCTTCCTCCCAACTTGAATTTCATTGAATTTTTCTTCCATATGAGTGTATAGGTGTTGATCCGTTTGTTCTAATTCGGTACTGTGTGCATGTGGTGTTTGTTTTTCCAAGCTTTGTGATACTTCACTTAGGAGAATGGTCTGTAATTATATCCAGTTTTCTGCATAGCCAACATGCAGTGGGAGAAAATATTTGCATTCTCTATATCTGACAAAGATATAGATAACCAGAATCTACAAAGAACTCGAGCAAAGTAACAAGAAAAGATCAATCAACCTCATTAAACACTGGGCAGGACGCAGGACACATGAACAGAAACTTTTCTGACAAGGTGGACTGATGGCACACTTGATTCATTTTAATTTCTTTGTTTTCAAAAGTATTCTAAAAGTCACCGTTTAAAACAATATTATTATTTAAGGATTGAAAATCATATAATTTATAAAAATTCATATATTTTGAAATGCATGTAAAAACATGTATCTTAGCAACCTAAATTAGTTGAAAGACTCAGAATCCAGTTTTAAAGAGTTAATTCAAGGGAAAAGTTGTGCATGATCTTCTTAGAACCAAGGAGTGCAGTAAAATGAGGTCCCCATTCCAGAGAAATGCTTTTTTTTTTTTTGTGAAGGAGCCTCAAGCTATCCCCCTGGGTAAACTGCCATGGCATCACAGCTCACAGCAACCTCCAACTCCTGGGCTCAAGTGAGTCTCCTGCCTCAGCCTCCCAAGTAGCTGGGACCACAGGCGCCCGCCACAACGCCTGGCCATTTTTTGGTTGCAGCCATCATTGTTGTTTGGCGGGCCCGGGCTGGGGATTCGAAACTGCCACCTGAGGTGTATGTGGCTGGTGCCTTAGCCGCTTGAGCCACAGGCACTGAGCAAGAGAAATGCTTAAAGAGGTGGAAAACAGAAAAGTTAGTAGGACTCTAACATATTTTATAAAAGGCTAGTTCATGAGGTACAGCCGTTTAACTAGTTAAAGCTTGTTTTTATTTCCTTTCCAATTTAAAGTAGTTTATTTAATTTGCATATTCGACAATGTGATAGGCTTGAATTCTTTGTGTCAGGAAGGAAAGAGGGAAGGCAAGTTATACTGAAAATCCACAGTTAAGAGGGAAGATGTCTCCCTGTTGCCCTTTACTCACTTATAACATTTATAAGACAATTTGATTAGGAAAAGGCTGATCTATAATCAGAAAGAACAGGTCACAGCTACCTGGGTTACTGCTGCCTGCTTATGTGATTCAAGTCTCATAATCATATTCCCTTAAGGTTCAAAATCTTTCAGAGTCCCAAGAGCTTAGATTTTGAAATACTTATGTTCATATTTTCCTCCTTTTTATCAAGATCTTTTGAAGAAAGCATCAAACCATGAGTTTAATAGTTGGACTTTTTTATGTTCAGGAGTTTTGGTCCCAAGTCACTGGGAAGGCTCATTCCTAAGATGACCAGGTGAGCGGTCACTGGCCACGCTGTGAAGCTGATGCAGTATGGGTGGAAGTGAAATCAACATGAAGAACATGACCTTGTGATCTCAGTCATGCTAAATAGCTATGTTTTCAATTAATGCAATTATTTGGTGGAACATTATTTTAGTCTTTCTAACTGTGCATTGATTTGGTTGTAAAAAATGTTATAATGAATGTAATGTCATATTCTTATATAACACTGTATCTAAGAATAGGACAAAAATCAATGCACAGTTATAGTGTCTAGTAAAAGTAAGAGCTTTTACCACTACGTTCCCCAAGATTCAAAGTAAAATACTCTGTAAGTGACTGGCTAGGTCTGAAACATTGCATGAGAGTTTTCCTACCAGCCATCAATTTAGAAATGTGGTTTCGTTTCCTGGCATATACACACAATGATCAGTTTTTATGATTGTGTAAATCTCCCCTTGCCCTACACTAGTCATGCAGTTCTCTAATCTAACCTTTCTCAAAAGGAGCAACTTCAATGTTGAAGAATGAAATACCCAGACAACTATCATTTAGGACCTTTGTGTATATAATTGGCTGGAGTCTGAACTATTCAACTTTGTGCCCAGGTCCAGCCATAACCCAAGGTCCATCATCCTGTTCATCACTTGGGTGTAAACATGGTCATAGGTTAGTGTCACATAGCAGGATGTCCTTAGGTCCATTCAGTGGAATGCCAACTAGTATTTGTAACAAAATGGTGTGGCTATACCCTTCTATGAGTATCCATCCCATATTTCTGGTGCAACTCAGGGAAGTATTTGGGCTTGTATTTTTGGTATGATTTCTCTGTTCCCACATAAAGGGGCAAGCTGACTGAGTTGACCAAGGGAAGGGATAAAACAGATAATCAATTGTCTCAAATTTCTATCATACAATTCTGAAGTCAGTTGCCTTATTTCTCAGTTGTGACGGTGTCATATTTTATCTCTAATTGAGGCAAGTTTAAGCCATACACACTTATTGACAGTATTTATGTGTGTGGTGGACTTCTGTTCATCCTGTGGTGTAGTTTTCTGTTACTTTGTTTTACCTCTTGAGCCATTGTGGCTTCTGAGCTCTGAGCTTTAGCTTTTGGATAGTTTTACACTGGTGGGTGTCTACCATGCTGATCATCATATAATGCAGGTCTGGTCTTCTCAGATTCCCTCAGTGATTGCTTGTCTGAGAAAGTCTTTATTTCTCCCTCATGTAAGAAACTTAGTTTTGCAGGATACAAGCTAGACTGACTTTTATCCTGTTTTAGAAGTCTGAGGCAAGATCCCTCCTCCCATTCTGGTTTGTAGAGTTTCAGTCTAGAAGTCAGCAGTTAATATGAACTGTTTTCCTTTGTGAGTTACCTCCTGTTTTTGCCTGACTGTGCTCATAGGAGTGCCTCTTTTGGGGTTTACTTTGGCCTTCCTAATGATTATGTGTCATGGAAAGTACCTCTTTCCGATGAGTCTCGCAGGAGTCTTGTGGGACTCTTGTACCTGGATATCTAGTTTTCTAGCCAGGCCTGGAAATTTTCCTCAATAATTCTCTCAGCTAAATTATCTAACCCCCGTGAACTTTCTTCTTTATCCTCAGGGATGCCTACAATGGTTATGTTTGGTCTGTGTACACAGTTCTACATTTCTTGGAGACTTTGTTCGTTCCTCTTGCTTCTCTGGTCATTCTCTTCAACTGACTTGTTTGGCACAGAGGTATTACCTTCAGCTTTGAGATTCTTCTTTGGCTTGATTGAGCCTATTCTTCAGGCTTTCCACTGTGCTGTGTAATTCCTGGAATGGATTTTTCATTTCCAGAAAATTTTTTTTGTTTTTTCTTTATTCTTTCTTGTTTTTTTTCCTTTTTTGTATTGTCTTTTTGGTTCCTTGTGTTGGGTTTCCATTTTATCTTGTACTTCCATGAACTCACTTATAAACACTATTCAAAATTCATCACCTGTCATTGTAATCTTTTTATTTAGGCTGGCATCACTCGTAAAGAGTTCTTGTTTTCTTTGATACAACCGTAAACACAAGTCTTCCTGCTTGAGGACGGAGGTTTTCTTTAGGGGGTGTCCTATCACCTTGGTTTTTCATATTTCCTGAGTTTTGCTGCTGGTTTCTTGTCATTTGGCCCCTCTGTTGAGAGTTGAGGACATTGGAACTGGCTTATGGGCTTGTCAGGGAGACATGGAGGATCAGTTCCTGACTGTGTCAGGGAGAAGAGTAATGGTCCTGAGTTGCCTCTCAGATTACCTCTGACCTGCTCTCTTCACTTCTTACTGACAAAGTATAGTGAGTTTGGTCCCCAGCTTACCCTTGCTTACTGTGCTGGTGGCAGGTTGTACTTGTGTGTATGAGTCAGCCACACCCTGTTATCTTTAACTGGAAGATGCTTTAATGTCCTACATAGTTGTTCTCCAAGTGACTGGATGGTGATTGCATGAGTTGGCTGCTAAGATGTTCTTTTGTGTAGTAGACTGTGGTCCTCTAGATAGAGTACTAGAGTACTGCAAGCTTTAGGAGGGACCATGTAGCTCCCAGGGGGTTTCTTGAGCTCCACTGCCAAGATAACGGGGGAGGGGCAAGGCAATTTAAGGCTAGGTTGTCCCCAGCCAGTGGGTTGTGCTTGTCAGTAGGTGGGGCCTACAAGAAGAAAGAAGCTGCATTGCTGCTTCTGGGACCTGGATTGGCTTAGTCTCTCTGGAGAATCACTGGAATGCCCCAGGTGGTAGAAGGGGCCCTGGGGCTTCCAGAGGAGTCCTTAGTCTCTGCTGCAGCTGAGGCTGGTGGGGGATGCAGTAGATTGGTGGTGGGCTGGGCCAGCTTGCCTCTTAGGCTCCACAGATGCTGGCTAGTTAGCTTTTGTGGTAGGCCTTAAAGATCTGCTTCCAGTTTTAGGCTGAAGCTGCCCACCCTGGGAGAGTGTCAGTGTGTGGCAACAGGCACAGCAGAGCCTCTCTCTCCTCCCCAACCTCTGCTCCACAGCCTCCCCTAAAGCAGGGAGACTTGTATTTAGGGTTATATCACTAACCCTAAATAGTGGGAGGATATCCTGTAGCTCGTATGCAGTGTCAAATAGCAATATACTCAGACTGTACTCTGCAGATCTGAAGAATAAAATACATGACTCTACCACTCTCCCAGAACATGTCTTAACTTCAGACAAATAGTTGGAGATATTATACCCTGGGAAAGGTGGAGACTGGCCTGGCTTGAGCAGGAACCAACTCATATAAGTTTTTGCATCAATTATTTACAAGGCACTTGTTAGACCAGCAAGAGATAGAGTTTGGCTCTTCAAGAGTGCTGATCAGGGAGAGTGGAACCTGGGTCATCACAATGTCCCCAGTGGATCCTAAAATAATATACGAGAGAAAAAATGAGTGTATGTGCAAGCATTATGATCAATTTTTATTTATATTTTAATATTTCTGGCTAATTCAATTTTCTGTACTTTTGATTCATATGCCCAAAAATGTCCAATTTCTAAAGTGATCCTCAAATTTGCAAGGTACAGAGAGATCTCTAGAAGTCCTCTAAACCATCTCCTCTAAACCATTTCTGTGTAGGAATTATCACCAGATGAATGGCCTTGCTCCTTCTGTCACCAGATGAATGGCCCTGCTCCTTCTGGAATCTTCCTCATTCTTTGTTCTAGGCCTAACATGCCCCATCCAGGGGGACCATTCATGCACATCTAACATGTGCACAGAGAACACATGGGAGGCAGTGGGCCCTAGAGCTTCCCTCCCACCCCAGTCTCATTCCTCATCTCCTTACCAGTTACTCAGAGCATTAGCAGCCCCAGGAGCTGAGCAACAATTCTCATTATTATTTGAATAACTAGAGTAAAATTTGCCTCCTTTACAGAAGAATGTACATGTACTTGTAAAACCTCTGAAAATTCCATAGTTAATAAAACTTAGCATTTATTTTCATGATCGTGGATATTCATGTTAACAATTATCTGGCACATTAAGGTGGTCAGCACAGTGTTTCTACTGCTGGACATTGAGCTCGGCTCAAGCCTTTGGGCTGTGTTTGATCTGGGACCAAGACAGTGACTATGTCAGGAAAACATTTGTATGGCAAGTAACAGGCCTGAACAACATCCCCAAATCAAGCTCAGCAGGCAAATGTAAGTGCAGGAATCTAACTTTAACATAGTTGCAAACAATTTTTACTTATCCTTTCACTATATTAATTTATAAAGTCTCTGAAATATTTCCTACATTTAATTTTCAAAGGCATTATCCCATGGGAAAATCGTCATGTTTTTCATAATTCTTATTTCTCCAGTATAAAATCTTTTTCAAATATAGTTTTGCATTCAATAGAAATAAAGGTGGGCATGTTTTCGACATAGGACTTTTCTCATTGGGAAAAGAATTGTCTTTCATTAAAGCAAATCACATTTAAAATGCAGCTGCTTAAAAATATTGTAGATTACCTGTTAATTTGTTAAAACTAAGACTGTCATTCAACATGCCTGAGGTGCTTTTGCTACTTGGCAGGTGTAATCTGCTCACAGGGATCAGCGCTGATGCTGCACTGGCATCCGGACAAACACTGAGTAACAAAGTTTCCTATGAAGGACAATTTATACTATGCGCACCTTTAGGTTTTCCTGTTTGTTTTGTCAACACAGGGTTGTTATTTGTCTGTCAAATGATTGCTATATATTGTAGACAATTTTCTCATTTTTCTTCTTACTCTATGGCTTAATAGCATTTTCCTGCAATGATCTCAGACTTCCTAGTAATAAGTGAAACCACATTCCAGCACATTCCAACACGATCTCAGACCTGAAAAGTTTTGAGATTTGGATAAATATAGACCTTACTTGGTATCACCATCATTTCTGGAAACACAATTCCCCAAATCCCTCTTCCCTCTATGGTTTCTTTAGAGTTACTCAATGAAGAGCCCTTCCTTCATATGTGAAAGTCAAAAGACGATGATTACTATTTAGTGACACTTGTAGGCAGACACCTGGAGAAAGCTGAGGAATGGGGAACACTTGGGGGAAAAGCTGCACCAGCTGAAAGCAGCAGCAGCCCCCCCTTGGACTTCCCAGACTGGTCTGAGGACCAAGTGGTTAAACAGCCCATAACTCCAGTGGCAGATAGACTCTGACTATTGGCAAAGTCCCCAGGATGCTCCTGTGTCTGCTATCAGCATCCCTGACTACCCTAGGTGCAGGTTTCTATTTTTCATTCTGCTTTGCAGTTTTAAACAATTCCAACTTGGAATCTTAAAGTAGCTTCTATTTTGATCTATGGACCCCGACTGATGCCATAAAACATTTGTCAGGTATCATAGTTGCCGTCTGTTCTTAAATCAAGGGAGTCATGGTCACATCTGCACTACTAAGAGTGAGGAGCAAGAAAGAACTAGAATGCAGAGGAGCCTCCCAGGCCCATTCTGTACACAGCAGAATACAGTACTTTTATACGAGTTCTCTTCTGAAGGACCATTCTCTTTCAAATCATCTCCAGATAAAAGATGCAGAAATAATCAATTTTGGATGCTCACCTGTACCCTCCTGAGTGACTAGGAGTATGTGATATGACCTAAGGACCATTCATGTGGGAACTTCACTAACCCTTCATGTACTCAGACCGTAGAGCCCTGCTTGATGCAGGACTTCCCCCTGAGCTGGCAATGGCGTTAGGACACAGCCTCAGGGCCACTCAGGGACCATCAAGGCTGTGAGTGTTTCCAAGACACACATGTGAGTTTCCATCAGGGTTTGTAGCTCAAGGCCAACACCACCAGCCTCCCCACCCCAACAAACGTGAGCAGCAGAGCTGGGTATTGTAGGAACAGCTGACTCCTCGTGTCCTTCCTGCTCTCCTTTTCTACTGCTGCCCCAGTCCCAATATATTTATTTTTAGGGGGGCAAAAAATTGCCATTTTCTAAATTCTGTTGAGTATAGCATACATTGTATGTCCTCTAATTCTGTTAGAATCGGTCATTTATTTTTACAGTCACAATGTGGGATTCAGAAATCACATTTTACTTCAACATGACTTAGACTGATCAAAGATTTTCACACATGACTTTTGACTTTAAAATAGATTTAAAATAGTTAAAATCCAAAAATTGTACAGTTTTCTTTGGGTACTCCCAGAAACAGTGTAAAATGCTGGATCTGTCCCTTATTACAGAGACTTGAGTTAAAAACTGGGGTGTCAAGTGTGAAGGTGGGTAGAGGTGAAGGAATGGAGCCCATACCACTAACCCAATCCAGCTTCATGTGCACCGGTAGCTATTTAACCAAAATGACATGGAAAATATATATTAATTTTAGATTGCTATGAGTCAGCTTCAATGGCAAACCTGTGATGCTGACTTGATTTAATTGAAAAGTAAATGCAGGCCAGGCAAGGAAGATTCGGATGAGCTTTCACTCACTTTCTCCTAAATCCTGTCTGGTTATCAGCAGCACTTTGACCCCTTCAATTCTCCTTGAGTTTCCATCTGACTAGGCTGGCCCACCTGACAGGTCCTGTGTGATGTCTGAGATGAAGCTGGGGCCTCACAGTCCAGAGGATTCACCTGCAGCTCGTCACCCTGAGTTCCTCACAACTCAGGCTATGGTGCCTGCTCACCAGACAAACAACCTGATGGGCAGCTGGGCCACCCAGCAGGGAGGTTTGTGTTTGGGGCTGTATCACTGTGTGAGGAGCTTCTAGATCATGCATGCAGTAATAAACCCCAGCATCCTCAGCCTGCACCCTGCTGATCTTCAGGGTGAAATCTGTCCCTGACCCACTGCCACTGAACCGGTCTGGGACTCCAGAGGCCCGGTTGGAAACCAAATAGATCAGGAGCTGTGGAGACCTGCCCGGCTTCTGCAGGAACCAATGCAAATAGGTTTTTCCATTACTGTGCAGGAGGCTCTTACTAGCCCTGCAGGAGATGGACGCCGGCTCTCCAGGGGTGACAGCCAGGGAGAGTGGAGTCTGGGTCATCACAATATCCCCACTGGATCCTGAAAGAGGGAGAAAGAACTGCAAGGTTAGAAAGAAACATTCGTAGACATTTTTCATTCTTTATTCTGGGCTAAATTATTTTTCATGTGTGTGATTTTGTCTTGGGGCCTCAAAATATTCAATTTGAAGCAGAACAGAGATTTTCAAGCCGTGAGAGAACTTCTAGAAGTTCCCAATATCTTCCCCTCTGTCTGAGTCAGAGTTTTTACTAGAGTTTTCATAGTTCCTTGTAGAATCTTCCTCACTTTCTCAGATCTGAACCTCACACTCTGCATCCTGGAGGACAAGACGTGCACATCTAACACAGAGCATACGTAACAGGCAGTGGATCCCCGAGGTCCCCCTCACCCCATTCCCCTCCTCATGTCCTTCTGTCCTTACCAGGGACCCAGAGCACCAGCAGCCCCAGGAGCTGAGCAGGGAGCCTCATTGTGAGAAGTTGGACTGAGGAGTCCTGATCAGTCAAGGTAGGGTCAGAGCTGAGCTTTTATCTCAGACTCCCAAGGGAAGGTCCTCCCTGGGGGACAGTATGCAAATCCCCTGGTGGGTGCAGTGGTGTTGAAAGAAATAAGAGGTGGGTGGGGCCCTCTCTTGAGCCAACTGATAGGAAATATTATCTCGGTTTAGAAGGAAACTAAAAGAACGAAATGTATTCTGCCTCTGTAGGAGAAAGGACATATTTAATTTTTCCTTCTTTTTCCTCCACTTATTTTTAGTTTTTCTGCATTTTGCTGGGAAGATTATAGTGTCTGAACTGAAGAATTTCCATTTGTCATTGTGTTTTGTAATTTTAAGTGTAATGTGTGTCATTCTGAACTTACTGTGTTTCACCAGAATGTGCTTTATTGAGTTTCTTTCATCGATGCCGCAGTGTATTGTGCTGCATTTGAAAAGTTTTTGCTATCGTTGTTTTCAAATATTTTTCTCATTTCCTTTCTCTCAGGTCTCCTCGTTACTTCCATACACACTGACCTCTAACACTCTGAGGACTTGTTCATTTGCTTTAATCTTTTTTTCTTTAAAATAGATGATTTCTAATGACCTACTGTCAAGCTCACTGCTTCTTTTGCCATAGATGATGGTTTTGTATCTATCTAGTGAATTCCTCCCCTGGGTTCTTGAACTTTTCATTTCCTGAATTGTCATGTTGTCTTTTTTTCATAACTTCTACTTCTGTATTGAAAATCCCTATTTGTTGAATGATATTCTTCGCATTTGCTTTTATTAGCCTTTGATCATAGATCAAAGATTAACAACCATTCTTTAATGTCTATAATTATTTTGAATTCTGTTTCCTATTTAATATTTAAGTACTACTATCACTTCTTTTGTATTATCCTTATTTTTAGCTTATGGTTTGACTTTCTGGGACCTGTCCCTCTATCTGTATTGTTTACTAGTAATCAATGATTTGGGAGGCTTTGCTTAAACATCAGAAGCTCATGATGCTTCTACCAATTCACCTTCATGTGATTTGGCAACTTCATGGAAACTGCAGCAGCTCTTACTTCCTTTCTTCTTACTTATTTACCACTCATCCTTCTTGACCTCTGTGTTAATTCTAATACGTATGCAGAGATTGTCTCATCAACTCTGTG
>NW_003852542.1:274961-290789 GCF_000181295.1 Otolemur garnettii | reverse complement strand
GGGAAGTATTTGGGCTTGTATTTTTGGTATGATTTCTCTGTTCCCACATAAAGGGGCAAGCTGACTGAGTTGACCAAGGGAAGGGATAAAACAGATAATCAATTGTCTCAAATTTCTATCATACAATTCTGAAGTCAGTTGCCTTATTTCTCAGTTGTGACGGTGTCATATTTTATCTCTAATTGAGGCAAGTTTAAGCCATACACACTTATTGACAGTATTTATGTGTGTGGTGGACTTCTGTTCATCCTGTGGTGTAGTTTTCTGTTACTTTGTTTTACCTCTTGAGCCATTGTGGCTTCTGAGCTCTGAGCTTTAGCTTTTGGATAGTTTTACACTGGTGGGTGTCTACCATGCTGATCATCATATAATGCAGGTCTGGTCTTCTCAGATTCCCTCAGTGATTGCTTGTCTGAGAAAGTCTTTATTTCTCCCTCATGTAAGAAACTTAGTTTTGCAGGATACAAGCTAGACTGACTTTTATCCTGTTTTAGAATTCTGAGGCAAGATCCCTCCTCCCATTCTGGTTTGTAGAGTTTCAGTCTAGAAGTCAGTAGTTAATATGAACGGTTTTCCTTTGTAAGTTACCTCCTGTTTTTGCCTGACTGTGCTCATAGGAGTGCCTCCTTGGGGTTTATTTTGGCCTTCCTAATGATTATGTGTCATGGGAAGTACCTCTTTCCGATGAGTCTCGCAGGAGTCTTGTGGGACTCTTGTACCTGGATATCTAGTTTTCTAGCCAGGCCTGGAAATTTTCCTCAATAATTCTCTCAAATAAATTATCTAACCCCCGTGAACTTTCTTCTTTATCCTCAGGGATGCCTACAATGGTTATGTTTGGTCTGTGTACACAGTTCTACATTTCCTGGAGACTTTATTCGTTCCTCTTGCTTCTCTGGTCATTCTCTTCAACTGACTTGTTTGGCACAAAGGTATTACCTTCAGCTTTGAGAGTCTTCTTTGGCTTGATTGAGCCTATTCTTCAGGCTTTCCACTGTGCTGTGTAATTCCTGGAATGGATTTTTCATTTCCAGAAAAATCTGTTTGGTTTTTCATTAATACTTCAAAGTCTTTATCCATTTTTGTATTGTCTTTTTGGTTCCTTGTGTTGGGTTTCCATTTTATCTTGTACTTCCATGAACTCACTTATAAACACTATTCAAAATTCATCACCTGTCATTGTAATCTTTTTATTTAGGCTGGCATCACTCGTAAAGAGTTCCTGTTTTCTTTGATACAACCGTAAACATAAGTCTTCCTGCTTGAGGACGGAGGTTTTCTTTAGGGGGTGTCCTATCACCTTGGTTTTTCATATTTCCTGAGTTTTGCTGCTGGTTTCTTCTCATTTGGCCTCTCTGTTGAGAGTTGAGGATGTTGGAACTGGCTTATGGGCTTGTCAGGGAGACATGGAGGATCAGTTCCTGACTGTGTCAGGGAGAAGAGTACTGGTCCTGAGGTGCCTCTCAGGTTACCCCTGACCTGCTCTCTTCACTTCTTACTGACAAAGTATAGTGAGTTTGGTTCCCAGCTTACCCTTGTTTACTATGGGGGTGGCAGGTTGTACTCGTGCTTATGAGTCAGCCACACCCTGTTAGCTTTAACTGGAAGATGCTTTAATGTCCTACATAGTTGTTCTCCAAGTGACTGGATGGTGATTGCATGAGTTGGCTGCCAAGATGTTCTTTTGTGTAGTAGACTGTGGTCCTCTAGATAGAGTACTAGAGTGCTGCAAGCCTTAGGAGGGACTGTGTAGCTCTCAGGTGGTTTCTTGAGCTCCACTGCCAAAACAATGGGGGAGGGGCAAGGCAATTTATGGCTAGTTTGTGCCCAGCCAGTGAATTGTCCCTGTCAGTAGGTGGGGCCTACAAGAAGAAAGAAGCTACAGTGCTGTTTCTGGGACCTGGATTGGCTTAGTCTCTCTGGAGAAGCACTGGGATGCCCCAGGTGGTAGGTGGGGCCCTGGGGCTTCCAGAGGAGTCCTTAGTCTGTGCTGCAGCTGAGGCTGGTGGGGGATGCAGTTGGGCTGGGCCAGCTTGCCCCTTAGGCTCCACAGAAGCTGGCCAGTTAGCTTTTGTGGTAGGGGTTAAAGATCTGCTTCCAGTTTGAGGCTGAAGCTGCCCACCCTGGCAGAGTGTCAGTGTGTGGCAACAGGCACAGCAGAGCCTCTCTCTCCTCCCCACCCTCTGCTCCACAGCCTCCCCTAAAGCAGGGAGACTTGTATTTAGGGTTAGTGATATAACCCTAAATAGTGGGAGGATATCCTGTAGCTCGTATGCAGTGTCAAATAGCAATATACTCAGACTGTACTCTGCAGATCTGAAGAATAAAATACATGACTCTACCACTCTCCCAGAACATGTCTTAACTTCAGACAAATAGTTGGAGATATTATACCCTGGGAAAGGTGGAGACTGGCCTGGCTTGAGCAGGAACCAACTCATATAAGTTTTTGCATCAATTATTTACAAGGCACTTGTTAGACCAGCAAGAGATAGAGTTTGGCTCTTCAAGAGTGCTGATCAGGGAGAGTGGAACCTGGGTCATCACAATGTCCCCAGTGGATCCTAAAATAATATACGAGAGAAAAAATGAGTGTATGTGCAAGCATTATGATCAATTTTTATTTATATTTTAATATTTCTGGCTAATTCAATTTTCTGTACTTTTGATTCATATGCCCAAAAATGTCCAATTTCTAAAGTGATCCTCAAATTTGCAAGGTACAGAGAGATCTCTAGAAGTCCTCTAAACCATCTCCTCTAAACCATTTCTGTGTAGGAATTATCACCAGATGAATGGCCTTGCTCCTTCTGTCACCAGATGAATGGCCCTGCTCCTTCTGGAATCTTCCTCATTCTTTGTTCTAGGCCTAACATGCCCCATCCAGGGGGACCATTCATGCACATCTAACATGTGCACAGAGAACACATGGGAGGCAGTGGGCCCTAGAGCTTCCCTCCCACCCCAGTCTCATTCCTCATCTCCTTACCAGTTACTCAGAGCATTAGCAGCCCCAGGAGCTGAGCAACAATTCTCATTATTATTTGAATAACTAGAGTAAAATTTGCCTCCTTTACAGAAGAATGTACATGTACTTGTAAAACCTCTGAAAATTCCATAGTTAATAAAACTTAGCATTTATTTTCATGATCGTGGATATTCATGTTAACAATTATCTGGCACATTAAGGTGGTCAGCACAGTGTTTCTACTGCTGGACATTGAGCTCGGCTCAAGCCTTTGGGCTGTGTTTGATCTGGGACCAAGACAGTGACTATGTCAGGAAAACATTTGTATGGCAAGTAACAGGCCTGAACAACATCCCCAAATCAAGCTCAGCAGGCAAATGTAAGTGCAGGAATCTAACTTTAACATAGTTGCAAACAATTTTTACTTATCCTTTCACTATATTAATTTATAAAGTCTCTGAAATATTTCCTACATTTAATTTTCAAAGGCATTATCCCATGGGAAAATCGTCATGTTTTTCATAATTCTTATTTCTCCAGTATAAAATCTTTTTCAAATATAGTTTTGCATTCAATAGAAATAAAGGTGGGCATGTTTTCGACATAGGACTTTTCTCATTGGGAAAAGAATTGTCTTTCATTAAAGCAAATCACATTTAAAATGCAGCTGCTTAAAAATATTGTAGATTACCTGTTAATTTGTTAAAACTAAGACTGTCATTCAACATGCCTGAGGTGCTTTTGCTACTTGGCAGGTGTAATCTGCTCACAGGGATCAGCGCTGATGCTGCACTGGCATCCGGACAAACACTGAGTAACAAAGTTTCCTATGAAGGACAATTTATACTATGCGCACCTTTAGGTTTTCCTGTTTATTTTGTCAAGAGAGTGTTTTTATTTGTTTGTCAAATGATTGGTATATATTGTAGACAATTTTCTAATTTTCCTTCTTATTCTATGGCTTAATAGCATTTTCCTGCAATGATCTCAGACTTCCTAGTAATAAGTGAAACCACATTCCAGCACATTCCAACATGATCTCAGACCTGAAAAGTTTTGAGATTTGGAGAAATATAGACCTTACTTGGCATCACCATCATTTCTGGAAACACAATTCCCCAAATCCCTCTTCCCTGTATGGTTTCTTATAGAGTTACTCAATGAAGAGCCCTTCCTTCATATGTGAAAGTCAAAAGACGATGATTACTATTTAGTGACGCTTGTAGGCAGACACCTGGACAAAGCTGAGGAATGGGGGACACTTGGGGGACAAGCTGCACCAGCTGAAAGCAGCAGCAGCCTCCCCTTGGGCTTCCCAGACTGGTCTGAGGACCAAGTGGTTAAGGAGCCCATAACTCCAGTGGCAGATAGACTCTGACTATTGGCAAAGCCCCCAGGATTCTCCTGTGTCTGCTATCAGCATCCCTGACTACTCTAGGTGCAGGTTTCTATTTTTCATTCTGCTTTGCTGTTTTAAACAATTCCAACTTGGAATCTTAAAGTAGCTTCTATTTTGATCTTTGGACCCTGACTGATGCCATAAAACATTTGTCAGGTATCATAATTGCCGTCCGTTCTTAAATCAAGGAAGTCATGGTTACATCTGCACTAGTAAGAGTGAGGAGCAAGAAAGAACTAGAATGCAGAGCACCCTCCCAGGCCCATTCTGTACACAGCAGAATACAGTACTTTTATATGAGTTCTCTTCTGAAGGACCATTCTCTTTCAAATCATCTCCAGATAAAAGATGTAGGAATAATGAATTTTGGATGCTCACCTGTACCCTCCTGAGTGACTAGGAGTATGTGATATGACCTAAGGACCATTCATGTGGGAACTTCACTAACCCTTCATGTACTCAGACCGTAGAGCCCTGCTTGATGCAGGACTTCCCCCTGAGCTGGCAGTGGCGTTAGGACACAGCCTCAGGGCCACTCAGTGACTATCAAGGCTGTGAGTGTTTCCAATACACACATGTGAGTTTCCATCAGGGTTTGTAGCTCAAGGCCAACACCACCAGCCTCCCCCCCCCCCCCAACGTTGGGCGGCGGGGTTGGTTTTTTTGGCGCCGGTTGCTTCTTGTTTTCTTTCTTGTTTTCTTTTTTTCTTGTTGCCCCGTTCCTATTTTTTTTTTTTTTGGGGGGGCAAAAATTTCCCTTTTTTTAATTTTTTTTGGTTTTGGCTTCCTTTTTTTTTCTTTTCTTTTTTTTGGATTTGTTCTTTTTTTTTTCCGTTCCCATTTTGGGTTTCGGAATTCCCTTTTTCTTTCACCTTGCTTTGGCTTGTTCAAGGTTTTTCTACATGACTTTTGATTTTAAAATAGATTTAAAATAGTTAAAATCCAAAAATTGTACAGTTTTCTTTGGGTACTCCCAGAAACAGTGTAAAATGCTGGATCTGTCCCTTATTACAGAGACTTGAGTTAAAAACTGTGGTGTCGAGTGTGAAGGTGGGTAGAGGTGAAGGAATGGAGCCCATACCACTAACCCAATCCAGCTTCATGTGCACTGGTAGCTATTTAACCAAAATGACATGGAAAATATATATTAATTTTCTATTGCTATGAGTCAGCTTCAATGGCAAACCTGTGATGCTGACTTGATTTAATTGAAAAGTAAATGCAGGCCAGGCAAGGAAGATTCGGATGAGCTTTCACTCACTTTTTCTTAAATCCTGTCTGGTTATCAGGGAGCATTTTGACCCCCTCAATTCTCCTTGAGGTTCTGCCAGGGATAGCTGGCCCAGCTGACAGGTCCTGTGTGTGCTGTCTGAGCTGAACCTGGGGCCTCAGGGTCCAGAGGATTCACCTGCAGCTTGTCACCCTGAGTTCCTCACAACTCAGGCTATGGTGCCTACTCACCAGACAAACAACCTGGTGGGCAGCTGGGCCACCCAGCAGGGAGGTTTGTGTTTGGGGCTGTATCACTGTGTGAGGATATTCTAGAGCTTGCAAGCAGTAATAAACCCCAGCATCCTCAGCCTGCACCCTGCTGATCTTCAGGGTGAAATCTGTCCCTGACCCACTGCCACTGAACCGGTCTGGGACTCCAGGGTCCCGGTTGGAAACCCTATAGATCAGGCGCTGTGGAGACTGGCCAGGCTTCTGCAGGAACCAATACAAATAGGTTTTTCCATCACTGTACAGGAGGCTCTTACTAGCCCTGCAGGAGATGGAGGCTGGTTCTCCAGGGGTGACAACCAGGGAGAGTGGAGTCTGGGTCATCACAATATCCCCACTGGATCCTGAAAGAGGGAGAAAGAACTGCAAGGTTATGAAGAAACATTCTTAGACATTTTTCATTCTTTATTCCAGGCTAAATTATTTTTCATGTGTGCGATTTTGTCTCAGACCCTCAAAATATTCAATTTGAAGCAGAACAGAGATTTTCCAGCCATGAGAGAACTTCTAGAAGTTCCCAATATCTTCCCCTCTGTCTGAGTCAGAGTTTTTACCAGAGTTTTCCTAGCTCCTTCTAGAATCTTCCTCACTTTCTCAGATCTGAATCTCATACTCTGCATCCTGGAGGACAAGATGTGCACATCTAACACGTGCACAGAGCACACGTAACAGGCAGTGGATCCCTGAGGTCCTCCTCACCCCACTCCCCTCCTCATCTCCTTCTGTCCTTACCAGGGACCCAGAGCACCAGCAGCCCCAGGAGCTGAGCAGGGAGCCTCATTGTGAGAAGCTGGACTGAGGAGTCCTGATCAGTCAAGGCAAGGTCAGAGCTGAGCTTTTATTTCAGACTCCCAAGGGAAGGTCCTCCCCAGGGGACAGTATGCAAATCCCCTGGTGGGTGCAGTGGTGCTGAAAGAAATAAGAGGTGG
This sequence comes from Otolemur garnettii, assembly GCF_000181295.1. NCBI lineage: Eukaryota > Metazoa > Chordata > Mammalia > Primates > Galagidae > Otolemur > Otolemur garnettii. Next base: position 283,993 of record NW_003852542.1, on the reverse strand, counting down.
GTGGGGCCCTCTCTTGAGCCAACTGATAGGAAATATTATCTCAGTTTAGAAGGAAACTAAAAGAACAAAATCTATTCTGCCTCTGTAGGAGAAAGGACATATTTAATTTTTCCTTCTTTTTCCTTCACTTGTTTTTAGTTCTTCTGCATTTTGCTGGGAAGATTATAATGTCTGAACTGAAGAATTTCCATTTGTCATTGTGTTTTGTAATGTTAAGTGTAATGTGTGTCATTCTGAACTTACTGTGTTTCACCAGAATGTGCTTTATTGAGTTTCTTTCATCGATGCCGCAGTGTATTGTGCTGCATTTGAAAAGTTTTTGCTATCGTTGTTTTCAAATATTTTTCTCATTTCCTTTCTCTCAGGTCTCCTCGTTACTTCCATACACACTGACCTCTAACACTCTGAGGACTTGTTCATTTGCTTTAATCTTTTTTTCTTTAAAATAGATGATTTCTAATGACCTACTGTCAAGCTCACTGCTTCTTTTGCCATAGATGATGGTTTTGTATCTATCTAGTGAATTCCTCCCCTGGGTTCTTGAACTTTTCATTTCCTGAATTGTCATGTTGTCTTTTTTTCATAACTTCTACTTCTGTATTGAAAATCCCTATTTGTTGAATGATATTCTTCGCATTTGCTTTTATTAGCCTTTGATCATAGATCAAAGATTAACAACCATTCTTTAATGTCTATAATTATTTTGAATTCTGTTTCCTATTTAATATTTAAGTACTACTATCACTTCTTTTGTATTATCCTTATTTTTAGCTTATGGTTTGACTTTCTGGGACCTGTCCCTCTATCTGTATTGTTTACTAGTAATCAATGATTTGGGAGGCTTTGCTTAAACATCAGAAGCTCATGATGCTTCTACCAATTCACCTTCATGTGATTTGGCAACTTCATGGAAACTGCAGCAGCTCTTACTTCCTTTCTTCTTACTTATTTACCACTCATCCTTCTTGACCTCTGTGTTAATTCTAATACGTATGCAGAGATTGTCTCATCAACTCTGTGATTCTACCCTTTCCAGGAATCTACATTAGCTTTCAGCTCATCTATCACCTGTCTCACCCTGGGCCATCCCTTGGACTAGCAAAGCTGTGGGCTTTTTCTGTTCCTTTCCTATAGACTTCACCACAGTTAGCTGGAAACACTGACAGATCTTGCTGCTCCCTACTGGAACTCAGGTAGACCCCTCAGCAACAAGCTGCTTGTGTTTGTTGTCATCTCGTGTTGGTCCTACTGCAGTTTTCAGTCCTTGCTCATTGTCCTTTGTTAGAAGGGAGCAACCCCAGGCAAAAGGCCACAAAGTTTCCCCTTTCTTACCCAAATTATAGTACTTATTTAAGAATTAAAACTTCTCAATTTATTCTCTGTTTTAGGTTATTTTCAGAGCCCTGAAATAGTGGTTTTATATATGTTGTTTCATTTCATACACATTGGTTATCTTTCTGAAGAGAGAATGCAACAAACCTTTATGACATTATCATGAGAAGTGTTTTCTAAAGTGAATTTACTGAACATAAGGGCCCCATTGAAAGGGAATGGGGCTGTGGATTAGCATAAATAAATTCTGAGTAGAAAATCCAGTGTCCACACCCTTGAGTTAAGGAGAAACAGAGCTCAAAAGAAGAACTGAACTCTAATGTCTCGATTTCTTATTCTCGGAAGTATCCCCTGGGAATCTCAAACATGTATGTCCTGCCTAAGATTAAGCAAAGAAGTCAATATACTATAGATAATTAGAGGAAATAAAGGATTATACCTGAAGAATTAGTCATTAAGAACTCAGGGTCTATGAAAGACATTTTGGCATTCACCCATAGTCCTAACTACACTGAAGGATTACTTTAGCCCACAAGTCAGATGGCAGCCTGAGATTTCTAACAAGACTTCATTTGTATAAAATAACTACAAATAAGAACTCATATCTGTTCTCATATTTAATTATTCTTATTTTTATATTTCCCCTAATTTAGAAATAATTTTAGTCTTAAAAACGTTTCAGCAATACTAAAGTTTGATCAACATAATTCCACCTTTCCTTAATGGTATATGTTTTAGATATTACATAACCACAGCTTAAACTAACCTTGATGTAGTGGTTTTAAGTACACATATGGATTGCACTGATTTTGTCTCCATGGATGCCTTTTTTCAGGTACAGAATGAAATTACAGTATCCAATATTGCATTCAATCCTCATGTCTTCTTAATCTCCTCTGATCTGTGACAGTTATTCTTTTCTTTTTCTTTCTTTTTTTTTTCTTTTGTAGTTTTTGTCTGGGGCTGCTTTGAACCTGCCACGCTGTCATATGGAGCCAGCACCCTACTCCTTTGAGCCACAGGCACTGCCCAATGTGACAGTTATTGATTCTTTCTTAGTTTTTCGTGACCTTCAGACTTTTCATGTGTACTGATAAATAAATTTTAAGACTTTTTTCCTGATCTTTCCTATTGCTTATATTGAGACAATGTATTTTTGACAAGAATATCACAGAAGAGATAGTCCTGCAGAGTGTCCCAAGGCAGAAATTACACACTTTCAACTCGAGTTATTACTAGTGATGGGGAAGAAATTTGGCCAATGAAAGTCTTTCCATAAGGAAGTCTTGGGCAATAGGAACCCAGAGAGCGTCTTCTGCCTTCCTCCTATCTGGTTGTATGCCCATTTTATTAGGAATCATCTGTTCCTATCTAAGCCTATAATTGCATTTCCTCCTCCCCAGAATTTTGTTCTTTAAACATTGGATGCTTGATCAAAATTATTGAAGTAAAAAACTATGTTTCTTCTTAAATGACAAATGATTCTGTGATGGCCGTTTACATACAAATACTGACAGCCTGGAGGAAGAAGAAGAGAAATTGGATTATAAAAATATGGAAGTTCACTCAACACAGCTTTTCACATTGTCTAGGCCGAGGAGCAGAAGGTCAGACTGAAGACAGCAGAGAACAATTCCAGCTTCGATGTGATTCATAGTCACAAGTGAAAGAATTCTTTCAGAGAAAATGTAGGAATCTGCAGAGAAACTACCAGAACTAATTAGAAAAATACAAAATTATTACAAACCATCTCTGCCTAATTCTCTGCCTTTAAAGACACCTCATGTAATGGAGAGACTCAAAGACCAGGCAAACATGAATTTTGTTGCAGGCCGGATCTACAAATATCAGTTTTAGATTAATTCAACTGTGAAATATTTCCAGAAATGGACCCTGCACACCTGAATGGACCACAGGGAGTGCAGCTGGCTTGGGCCTCATAACCTCACTGCACAACCAGCCTGGGACTCAGGTTTAGACTCAGCAGTATGACACTGGGGGAGGAACTGGAGGGTCCTGCTGGTCCACTGTCCTCACTTGACACCAGTTGTTAGTCTGATCCTCAATGTTAGGGATTAAGGAGGGGTCAAGACTCTTGGCACATTGGATGCTCACAGGTGCCAATAGCCAAGTGAGCTTCCATTAGTTGAAATCCACATTGTTAAGGCCACGCATGGGCCTCCATGGTATTATTTGAGAAGTCTGGCTAAGAGAGCTGGGAGAGGTGATAGCCTTAAGTCTATGTGAGATTTGTTCTTAATTATTAAGAAACTCCTGTTCAACAATAGCCTTTAGATGACTATTTACTTGGGAAGTATTTATTTTTTACCCTGGCTAATTTTGAGAATTGCAGTCATCGTTTTCCAAACATTTTTTGTCTCCCATCTTTCAGCTGTGTTTCTTCTAAGGCCTGATCATCTGCCAGAACCAATACTCTATGAGACTGTGCCACTGAATTGCTTATCACGCTTTGGAGAGTGGCCACGAGGTGTAAGCCTTGTAGACCTCCCACTGTTGTGACTTCTATTTTTCAAATAGAATAAATAAATATCAAGGCAATACTATATCTCCAAATTCACAAATAATTCAAAAACAGAAAGAGACACCTAGGTTAATCTGGAAAATAAGCCTTATTTTGATTTAAATGAATGTATACATAAGCATGCACAGTTAACGATGTATCAAATGTATATACTGTAATGCACCTATATGTGTATTATAAACATATATGCACATTTTCATAAATAAAGTAAATATTGCTCTTTATTCTCAAATATTATTCAGTTGGAACGGATAATATCTTTCTAAATGGATTCTTAAACATTACATTAAGGCCATATTTTTCTATTTGTTAATTTTTATTTTAATTTGGTTTTATTGTTTCAGGTAAAGTGACAGTGTCAAGAATTAGGTTTCAATGTTTGCATTTGTTAAAATCCCTTGTATGGCTATATTTTAATAAAATCCATTTATGTGTATGGCTAGATATTTTATAGGTTAACATTTGCCTATTAGTGATTTTAGACAACTCAGAACTTAGTAGTTTATAACACTAAGCATGCATTCTCATTTTCATGGATTTTCCTGTTAATGATTTGTCAGATGGAGGCAGGGCTCAGCTGGGACTCGATTGCAGGCCACTGAGTTTGTCTCCATTCTATGGATTGTGTCTGATCTGGTGTGAAAGCTGAATGGCAATGAGTACTCAGGACACACCCTCCTCACACTGAGTACAGGAGGGAGCAAAATCCCCACACAAAGTGTCACAGCCAAATATTTGAGCCTTATATTGACAAATAATATTTTCATCTTAATTTTAAATTTTAATTAATTAGAAGACAAAGATGGAGGTAATTTGCAACATGTGACTTTACATGGAAATTTTTTGTTTGTTTTTTTTTATTGTTGGGAACTCATTGTGGGTACAATGAGGGAGGTTACACTGCTTGTGTTGTCTGGGTGATGTCCTTCTAGTAATAGTGTCCTGCCTCTATGTGGAAATTTCTTAAAAGGTCAAACAGGAGGGAAAAAATACATTTGCCTTATGTAAAGGTTCCCCCCAAATGTAGTTCCTTCCAAATGGGGACAGAGAAGGTCAAACTATCATTCTTTGTTGATGACATGATGTTTTACTGAGAGAAGTCCAAAAACTCTATCAAGACTCTGGAAATTGATAAAGAAATACAGCAACATCAATGATACCTTTTCCTTTGCTGTTTGAAGAACAATTGGTGCTATAATCCGGACTCCTCAGGTATAATCACAGCTCTCCTTTCTTAGAACAGGACAGTCATTGCCATGTCAGTGCTGCTGGGGCTGAAGAAGGGAAGTGAGACTCAGGAGCAGAGGAGCCTCTTGGCCCCTTTCACCAAAACCACCCAGTGGCCTTCAGAGTATCGTTGTCTCTGAGAAATGCTCTCAGGGGATGGAGTCACCAGGAGGAACATCTGTACTGCTCCACGTGGGGCAGCCCAGCCACAAATAATTTCTACCCAGGGGGTTTATGTTCAGGCTTGTAGCACTGTGGGAGGCCATCTGTAATCTTTTAGACAGTAATAAGAGGCAAAATCTTCAGCCTGCAGGCCGCTGATAGTAAGAGTGTAATCTGCCCCAGACCCACTGCCTCTGAACCTGGAGGGGACACCAGATTGCAAAGTAGATGCAGCATAGATCAGCAGCTTGGGAGATGCCCCTGGTTTCTGCTGATACCAGCTTAACTCATTGCTAATGCCCTGACTGGCCTGACACCTGATGGTGACTGTGTCTCCCAGAGATGCTGACAGGGAGGATGGAGACTGGGTCATCTGGATGTCACATCTGGCACCTGAGATAGAAACATACAAAAAACATCCATCTTATTAATAAAGTTATAAGAGGACACCTCTGAGGAGCCAGGCAGGACTGACCACACGGGCTTAGTAAATCCCTGATATTCTCCCTCCTTACCTAGGAGCCAGAGCAGCAGGAGCCCTAGCAGCTGAGCTGGTGTCCTGGCATCCATGCTGTGTCCTGACAGGGACTGACTCCTGCACAGTGTGTGAACAGCTTTTTAATAAGTGTCCAGGCCAGGGCCCTGTGCCTTGGAACATGCAAATCGGCAGAGGGAGGGTAGGCTGGGCACAGCTGCAGGGCTGGCTCGTCTCAGTGACTCTGGACAGGCCCAGTGTCCCCAGGGGTGTCAGATCACATCAGGGCAACACAAATTTGTTTGTACAGAATGTGTTTCTTCCTAGGGACTACAGACACAACTAGGCTGCTGTCTTGTGAGTAGAATTTTCTATTGATCCTTTGAGGTTCATGTCTTGCTTGTCTTGCTCTCTCTCCTTCTGAGACAGGGTCTATAGACCTAACACAACTGTCAAATCTCACAGGGATCTTTTAGGTTCCCTGCTTTTGGTACCTGGGCTTATTTTTGAGTCCACAAATCCTTTCTCATTGCTCTCCTTGCCTGACAATCTACTTGTGGCACATTCTCAGCACTACCATCCAGAGATGGGGTAGAGTCGAAGAGGAACAGAAAACATGCACCTGCCATAATTTGTAAGGAAATCCTCATACACTGCCATTCACCTCTGCTATCTTGTCATCTCCAGCTAAGCCTTGGTCCTCCTTCCTCTCTGAATGCTCAGTCCTACCCGGAGTGAAGTGGAGCGATGGAAGCAACCAAGTCAGTGTTGGTCAGGAATTTCCTCCCTCCACATCAGAGGAAACCTTGGCTACGTTTCTAGCTATGCGTATTATGAGATGTTTTTATGCTAGATGTTTCCTGAGCTCCTGAAATTGTTATGTTTTAAAACTCTTAACCATAACCATTCTTTCAGAGGCAGAGCTCCTTTTAAACACTCCTCATGTATATATACCTGTGAATTTACAGTGTGGCCTAAACCTACATATTCATTCTTCACCAAATTCTTTCAGTTCCTAAGAGAACACAGTTCTCAATGGCTGGGTTAAAGTCATGGGGTCCTGTTTCAAGCAAAGAGACACGCAAGCAGGGAGGTAAAGGTGGAATCCCTACTTATGGACGGGCACCTATGTGGAGTGGACAGGGAGGCCTGTATGAGGAAAGTTCTGAGAGGTATGAGATGTTCCAGTACAGCTTGAACATGTGGTCACTGGAAAAACGATGAGGTCTCCCTGCCTGGGAAACAATGTTTGTGGTAACCTAGTCAGGGTTATTAGAGCCTGAGCAGAGTGTATGAGTGTGGGGGTGGGCAGTGTCTTCAGTAAGAGTGCAGGTGGCAGTGACAACAGGAGATTGGGTTCATCCAGGAGGGTTGTTGATCACATAAATGAATGCATTAGGGATAGCTTGAGCCAAGTTGCTCATCACTGAAGAAAACAGATACAGTATAAAAAAATGAACACTTTGTCTATAAATTTATTTCAGAATAAAGTGTGGTTTGTATCAGAACTAGGCCATCTGTGTAAATTCACTAATGTATATAAACATAGATATGAATGGATTGATGAATAGATAAATAGGTAGATGAAATTTTTTTTTTTCTAAATTCAAAGCAATGATATCCCAGTTCTAATAATCATGCATCGTTCCTACAGGTCCCCACTGAACGAAGCCAGTGATCTTTTGAGAAATGGCTGATTCCAGCTCTAGGACAGGGAAAATACAAGAGGAGCTTGGACCATCTTGTGTGAGAAGCTTCGATGTCCTTAAAGCATAATGAGAGTATGTCAAAAGTGAAGAGAACGCAGCTAGTGTAAAACTCCAGTGGCTGAATTTGGGGAACCTAAATATTAAATACAAATTATAACATAATGCATTGAAGAGGTATACACCCTTCGTTTCATACTGATCTTTTGGTAAGAAATGTGGTAAGAAATGCTTTTCAAAATAGCTAAGAAATTCTTGATAATTTTTTAGTAATTTCAAGGGAAGATCTGACAGACATCTTTTTTAAAAAAATTAAATCATAGCTGTGTACATTAATGCAATCGTGCGGTACAATGTGCTGGTTTAAATACAATTTGGAATATTTTCATCAAACTGGTTAATATAGCCTTTATGGCATTTTCTTAGTTATTGTTTTAAGACATTTATATTCTACACCTAGTAAATTCCATACGTCCATTGTAAGATGCACCATAGTTGTGTTCCCACCAATTACCTACCTCCACTCATCCTCCCCTCTCCCCTTTCCTCAAACCAGAAATTGAAGTCACATGATTAGCAATGGGACTGATTAATTTCATAGACCACTTAGTGGAATGCAGTGAGAAAAACACAGGATCCACCCAGGATATTCCTGCCAAAGATTGATGCCTAAATCTATCCTTGAGGAGAAACAAATCCAAATTGAGAAATACTCAACAAAATAGCTGATGTATAATTATCAAAAGTGATATGATCACGAAAGTGAAGGAATAAGTGTAGGATTGTTCTACACCAAAGGAAATGAAAGTGACATGGTAACATGTCCTTCTGGACTGAATTAGTGTTCCTAAGACATAATGGAGACAATTGTCAAAACGTGAAATGGACCCGAGGATTAGGTGAAGATATACATTAATGCACGTTTCTTGACTTCATGGTCGTATTGAATTATGAAGTGTAATTCTAATTTGTAGGGAATGGATAGTAAAATCTTGGAGGGTGGGGCTGTCAGCTCTTCAACTTACCCTCAAATCATTCAAGGGAAAATATGCTTTGCTATAAGTATGATAATGTCTTTTATTAATATTTTGTTTTATTTTATTCTTCTGTCTGAATGGTAGGCATTAGGCATGTTTCATATAGATACTTTTTCTTTTTTTTGAGATAGAGTCTCATTTTTTTTATTCCAGTTAGAGTGCCATGGTGTCAAACTAGCTCACAGTAAACTCAAACTCCTGAGTTCAAGTGATCCTCCTGCCTCAGCCTACCTAATAAGTAGCTGAAACTATGGGTGCCCACCACCAGGCCCAACTAAGTTTCCTATTTTTAGTAGAGATGGGGTCTTGTACTTTCTCTTACTGGTCTCAAACTCTTGAGCTCAAGTGATCCTCCCACCTCAGTCCCCCACAGTGGTAGAATTATAGGTGTGAGCCACCATACCCAGCCCATACTTTGTTTTTGTAGAGACTGAGGCAAAGCTCTAATATAATATTTCTATTTTTAAATCCAAAACATTGCTCTTAAATTCATGCTAAAGTTATTGTAAACATTTCAAATTGTCCCTGTCCCATCAACAAGACCACTAAAA
>NW_003852542.1:247164-274941 GCF_000181295.1 Otolemur garnettii | reverse complement strand
CTTACTTCCTTTCTTCTTACTTATTTACCACTCATCCTTCTTGACCTCTGTGTTAATTCTAATACGTATGCAGAGATTGTCTCATCAACTCTGTGATTCTACCCTTTCCAGGAATCTACATTAGCTTTCAGCTCATCTATCACCTGTCTCACCCTGGGCCATCCCTTGGACTAGCAAAGCTGTGGGCTTTTTCTGTTCCTTTCCTATAGACTTCACCACAGTTAGCTGGAAACACTGACAGATCTTGCTGCTCCCTACTGGAACTCAGGTAGACCCCTCAGCAACAAGCTGCTTGTGTTTGTTGTCATCTCGTGTTGGTCCTACTGCAGTTTTCAGTCCTTGCTCATTGTCCTTTGTTAGAAGGGAGCAACCCCAGGCAAAAGGCCACAAAGTTTCCCCTTTCTTACCCAAATTATAGTACTTATTTAAGAATTAAAACTTCTCAATTTATTCTCTGTTTTAGGTTATTTTCAGAGCCCTGAAATAGTGGTTTTATATATGTTGTTTCATTTCATACACATTGGTTATCTTTCTGAAGAGAGAATGCAACAAACCTTTATGACATTATCATGAGAAGTGTTTTCTAAAGTGAATTTACTGAACATAAGGGCCCCATTGAAAGGGAATGGGGCTGTGGATTAGCATAAATAAATTCTGAGTAGAAAATCCAGTGTCCACACCCTTGAGTTAAGGAGAAACAGAGCTCAAAAGAAGAACTGAACTCTAATGTCTCGATTTCTTATTCTCGGAAGTATCCCCTAGGAATCTCAGAACATCTATGTCTTGCCTAAGATTAAGCAAATAAGTGAATATACTATAGATAATTGGAGGAAATATAGGATTATACCTGAAGAATTAGTCATTAAGAACTCAGGGTCTATGAAGGACATTTTGGCATTTACCCATAGTCCTAACTACACAGAAGGATCACCTGAGCCCACAAGTCAGATGGCAGCCTGAGATTTCTAACAAGACTTCATTTGTATAAAATAACTACAAATAAGAACTCATATCTGTTCTCATATTTAATTATTCTTATTTTTATATTTCCCCTAATTTAGAAATAATTTTAGTCTTAAAAACGTTTCAGCAATACTAAAGTTTGATCAACATAATTCCACCTTTCCTTAATGGTATATGTTTTAGATATTACATAACCACAGCTTAAACTAACCTTGATGTAGTGGTTTTAAGTACACATATGGATTGCACTGATTTTGTCTCCATGGATGCCTTTTTTCAGGTACAGAATGAAATTACAGTATCCAATATTGCATTCAATCCTCATGTCTTCTTAATCTCCTCTGATCTGTGACAGTTATTCTTTTCTTTTTCTTTCTTTTTTTTTTCTTTTGTAGTTTTTGTCTGGGGCTGCTTTGAACCTGCCACGCTGTCATATGGAGCCAGCACCCTACTCCTTTGAGCCACAGGCACTGCCCAATGTGACAGTTATTGATTCTTTCTTAGTTTTTCGTGACCTTCAGACTTTTCATGTGTACTGATAAATAAATTTTAAGACTTTTTTCCTGATCTTTCCTATTGCTTATATTGAGACAATGTATTTTTGACAAGAATATCACAGAAGAGATAGTCCTGCAGAGTGTCCCAAGGCAGAAATTACACACTTTCAACTCGAGTTATTACTAGTGATGGGGAAGAAATTTGGCCAATGAAAGTCTTTCCATAAGGAAGTCTTGGGCAATAGGAACCCAGAGAGCGTCTTCTGCCTTCCTCCTATCTGGTTGTATGCCCATTTTATTAGGAATCATCTGTTCCTATCTAAGCCTATAATTGCATTTCCTCCTCCCCAGAATTTTGTTCTTTAAACATTGGATGCTTGATCAAAATTATTGAAGTAAAAAACTATGTTTCTTCTTAAATGACAAATGATTCTGTGATGGCCGTTTACATACAAATACTGACAGCCTGGAGGAAGAAGAAGAGAAATTGGATTATAAAAATATGGAAGTTCACTCAACACAGCTTTTCACATTGTCTAGGCCGAGGAGCAGAAGGTCAGACTGAAGACAGCAGAGAACAATTCCAGCTTCGATGTGATTCATAGTCACAAGTGAAAGAATTCTTTCAGAGAAAATGTAGGAATCTGCAGAGAAACTACCAGAACTAATTAGAAAAATACAAAATTATTACAAACCATCTCTGCCTAATTCTCTGCCTTTAAAGACACCTCATGTAATGGAGAGACTCAAAGACCAGGCAAACATGAATTTTGTTGCAGGCCGGATCTACAAATATCAGTTTTAGATTAATTCAACTGTGAAATATTTCCAGAAATGGACCCTGCACACCTGAATGGACCACAGGGAGTGCAGCTGGCTTGGGCCTCATAACCTCACTGCACAACCAGCCTGGGACTCAGGTTTAGACTCAGCAGTATGACACTGGGGGAGGAACTGGAGGGTCCTGCTGGTCCACTGTCCTCACTTGACACCAGTTATTAGTCTGATCCTCAATGTTAGGGATTAAGGAGGGGTCAAGACTCTTGGCACATTGGATGCTCACAGGTGCCAGTAGCCAAGTGAGCTTCCATTAGTTGAAATCCACATTGTTAAGGCTACGCATCAGCCCTCCATGGTGTTGTTTGAGGAGTCTGGCTAAGAGAGCTGGGAGAGTTGATTGCCTTAAGTCTATGTGAGATATTATCTCAATTATTAAAAAACTCCTGTTCCATAGCACCCTTTTGATGAGTATCAAAAGCATTTATTTTTTTCCTTGGCTCTTTTTGAGAATTGCAGTCATAGTTTTCCAAACAAGTTTCTCTCCCATCTTTCAATTGTGTTTTTACTATGTCCTGATCATCTGCCAGAACCAATAGTCTATGAGACTGTGCCACCGAATTGCTTATCCCACTTTGCAGAGTGCCATGAGTTGTAAACCTTGTAGACATTTCACTGTTGTGATTTCTATTCTTCCAGGGAATCCTTGACAATAGCAGGTTGTGACCTCAGTCCAGGATGGACCTCTGATAAATAGAAAGGCAATACTGTATCTCCAAATTCACAAATAAGTCCAAAACAGAAGGAGGCATCTGGATTAACCTGTAAATTAACCTTATTTTGACCTGAATGAATGTATACATAAACATGCAGAGTTAGCAATGTATCAAATGAATATAATGTTATGCAACAATATGTTTAAACATAAATGCACATTTCCTTAAATGAAGTAAATTTTCTCTTTATAGTCAAATATTATTCAGTTGTAATGGATGCTATATTTGTAAGTGGATTATTAAAAATTACATATTTTTCTTTTTTTCTATGGCATTTTTTCTAGTAGAAAAATGCCATATTTTTCTATGTTTTAATTTTAATTTTTATTTATTTTTTATTGTTTTAGGTAAATTGAGAGTATCAAGAATTAAGTTTCAATGTTTGCATTTGTTAAAGTCTCTTGTATGCCCATATTTTAATAAAATCCATTTATGTGTATGGCCAGATATTTCATTGGTTAACATTTGCCTATTAGTGAGTTTAGACAACTCAAACTTAGAAGCTTATAACACTAAGCATGCATTCTCATTTTCATGTTAATGATTTGTCAGATGGAGGCAGGGCTCATGTGGGGTCTCTATTGCAGGCCACTGAGCTCATCTCCATTCTATGGATTGTGTCTGATCTGGTGTCAAAGCTGAATGGCAATGAGTACTCAGGACACACCCTCCTCACACTGAGTACAGGAGGGAGCAAAATCCCCACACAAAGTGTCACAGCCAAATATTTGAGCCTGATATTGACAAATAATATTGCTTTCATCTTTTAGCATCTTTAATAATTTTAACTTTTAATTAATTAGAAGGCAAAGATGGGGGTATTTTGCAACATATGACTTTACATGGAAATTTTTGTTTGTTTGTTTTTATTGTTGGGAATTCATTGTGGGTACAATGAGGCAGGTTACACTGCTTGTGTTTGCTGGGTGAAGTCCCTCTATTAATAGTGTCCCGCCCCTATGTGGAAATTTTCTTAAAAGGCCACACTGGAGGGGGAAAAATACATTTGCCTCATGTAAAGGTCCCCTAAATGTTGTTTCTTCCAAATGGAGACAGAGTAAGTCAAACTATCACTCTTTGTTGATGGCATGATGTTATACCTTGAAAAGTCCAAAACTCTACCCAGACTCCTGAAATTGATAAAGAAATACAGTAACATCAAGGATACAAATCAATGTACACAAGTCAGTAGCCTTCATTTATGCCTTCCATTTGATCCCACCATCCTATTACTACGTATCTATCCAGAGGAAAAAACCACCATTTTATCATAAGGATCTTTGCACTGGAATGTTTACTGCAGCTCAACTCACCCAAGTGAGTTCCACCTATGAATGAATGAGCAAACTGTGGTATATGTATACCATAAAGAACTACTCAGCAATCATATGGAGACCTTACATCTTTTGTGTTTACCTGGATAGAGCTGAAACCCATTCTTCTTAATGAAGTATCAGGAGAATGGAAAAACCATTATCTAAGGTATTCAATACTAATATGAAACCAATATATAAATAACTGCACACTCACAGGAAGATCAACGTAAGTATCTTTGAGTGAGGGGTGGAGATGAGGCAATGGAGAAAGTGGAGGAGAGAGAGTGATTGGCTGGTTTTCAACTAATATGCACAATGTGGGAATATTTAGCATGTTGACTGGGTAAAAGGCTCAGCTATAACTTGAACTTACCTAAGAAGAAAACAGTGCAATCTAAACATTTGTACATTCATCTTAATCTGAAATAATAATAATAATCATAAAACTTGAAATACCTAGAGTACCTTTTCCTTTGCTGTATGAAGAACAATTGGTGCTGTCATCTGGACTCCTCAGGTATAATGACAGCTCTTTTTTTGTAGAAAAGGACAGACATTGCCATGTCAGTGCTGCTGGGGCTGAAGAAGAGAAGTGAGACTCAAGGAGCAGAGGAGCCTCTTGGCCTTTTGTACCCAAACCACCCAGTGGCCTTCAGAGTATGGTTGTCTCTGAGAAATGCTCTCAGCAGACGGAGTCACCAGGAGGAACATCTGTACTGCTCCACATGGGGCAGCCCAGCCTCACATAATTTCTTCCTGGGAGGGTTTATGTTCAGGCTTGTAGCACTGTGGGAGGGATAGTATAATCTTGTAGACAGTAATAAGTGGCAAGATCTTCAGCCTGCAGGCCGCTGATGGTGAGTTTAGTCTGCCCAAGACCCACTGCCTCTGAACCTGGAGGGGACACAAGATTGCAAAGTAGATGCAGCATAGATCAGCAGCTTGGGAGATGCCCCTGGTTTCCGCTGATACCAGTTTAACTTATTGTTAATGCCCTGACTGGCCTGGTACCTGATGGTGACTGTGTCTCCTAGAGATGCTGACAGGGAGGATGGAGACTGGGTCATCTGGATGTCACACTTTGCACCTAAGATTAGAAACATAAAAGCAAATATCTACCTTTTTAATAAAGGTATAAGAGGACATCTCTGAGGAGCCAGGCAGGACTGACCACACGGGGTGAGTAAATCCCTGATATTCTCCCTCCTTACCTGGGAGCCAAAGCAGCAGGAGCCCCAGGAGCTGAGCTAGTGTCCTGGTATACATGCTGTGTCCTGACAGGAACTGACTCCTGCACAGCAAGTGACCTGGTTTTTAATCAGTCTCCAGACCAGGAGCCTGTGTCCTGGAATATGCCAATCAGCAAGGAGTCAGTAGACTGGGCACAGCCCCAGGGCTGGCTCTTCTCAGTGACTATGAACAGACCCTATGTCCCCAGGTGTGCCAGATCACATCAGGGCAACACAAATTTGCTTGTACAGAATGTGTTTCTTCCTAGGGACTACAGACACAACTAGGCTGCTGTCTTGTGAGTAGAATTTTCTATTGATCCTTTGAGGTTTATGTCATGCTTCTCTTGCTCTCTCTCCTTCTGATACAGGGTCCATAGATCTATCACAACTGTCGGATTCCCCAGGTACCTTACAGGCTCCCAGCTTTTGGTACCTGGGCTTATTTTTGAGTCCACAAATCCTTTCTCTTTACTCTTGTTGCCTGACAATTT
This sequence comes from Otolemur garnettii, assembly GCF_000181295.1. Lineage (NCBI taxonomy): Eukaryota > Metazoa > Chordata > Mammalia > Primates > Galagidae > Otolemur > Otolemur garnettii. The sequence goes on along the minus strand of NW_003852542.1, from coordinate 268,889 downwards.
GGGTGTGGTACATTCTCAGCACTACCAGATGTGGTAGAGTCGAAGAAGAAAAGAAAATATGCACCTGCCATAATTTGTAAGGAAATCCTCATACACTGCCATTCACCTCTGCTATCTTGTCATCTCCAGCTAAGTCATGGTCCTCCATCCGCTCTGAATGCTCAGTCCTATCCAAAATGAACTGGAGTGATAGAAGCCACCAAGTTAGTCTTGGTCAGGAATTTCCTCCCTCCACATCAGAACAATCTTGGCTACATTTCTAGCTATGCATATTATGAGATGTTTTCATGTTAGATGTTCCCTGAGTTCCTAAAATTATTATGTTTTAGAATTCTTTTTTTTCTTTTTTTTTTGCAGTTTTTGGCCGGGGCTGTGTTTGAACCCACCACCTCCAGCACTACTACTCCTTGAGCCACAGGTGCTGCCCAATATGTTTTAAAACCCTCAACCATAGCCATTCTTTTCAGAGGCAGAGCTCCTTTTAAACACTCCTCATGTATATATACCTGTGAATCTAGAGTGTGGCTTAAACCTACATATTCATTCTTTACCAAATTCTTTCAGTTCCTAAGAGAACACAGTTCTCAATGGCTGGGTTAAATTCATGGGTTTCTAGTTCAAGTGAGGAGACATTCAAGCAGGGAGATATAGGTGGAACCCCTACATATGGAAAGGGCATCTATGTGGGGTGGACAGAGAGGTCTGTATGGGGTGTTGGAGGTGTGAAGATGGAGTAAGATGAAAGTTTTGAGAAGTATGAGATGTTCCAATACAACTTTTGGTCCCAGGAAAAATGATGAAGTCTCCCTGCCTGGGAAGCAATGTTTATGGCAACCTGGTCAGGGTTATCAAGCCTGAGCAGAGTGCACGAGTATGGGGGTGGGCAGTGTCTGCAGTAAGAGTGCAGGTGGCAGAGACAACAGGAGATTGGTTTCATCCAGGAGATTGTTGATCACATAAATGAATACATTAGGGATAGCTGGAGCCAAGTTGCTCATCACTGAAGGAAGCTGCTACAATGTAAAAAATGAACATTTTGTTTATAAATTTATTTCAGAATAAAGTGTGGGTTTGGATCAGAGGTAGGGACATCTGTGGAAATTCACCAATGTATATAAATATAGATATGGATGGACTGATGAATAGAGAAATAGGCAGATGAAAAAGACTTGTTTTCCTAATTTCAAAGCAATGATATCCCAGTTCTAATAAGCACACATTGTTCCTACAGGTCCCCATTCAAAGAAGCCAGTGATCCTTCAAGAAATGGCTGATTCCAGGTCTAGGACAGGGAAAATACAAGAGGAGCTCGGACCATCTTGTATGAGAAACTTCGATGTCCTAAAAGGATATTGAGATTATGTGAAAAGTGAAGAGAATGAAGCCAGTGTAAAACTCCCAGTGGCTGAATTTGGAGAACGTAAATATTAAATACAAATTATAACATTGTAATGCATTGAAGAGTTATACACCCTTCATTTCACATTGATGTTTTGGTAAGAAATGGGGTAAGAAATGCTTTTCAAAATAGCAAAGAAATTTTTGGTAATTTCAAGGGAAAGTCTGTCAGACATCTTTTTAAACCAGAAATTGAAGTGACATGATTAGCAATGGGACTGATTAACTTCATAGACCACTTACTGGAATTCAGTGAGAAAAACACAGGATCCACCCAGGATATTCCTGCCAAAGAGTGATGCCTAAATCTATCCTTGAGGAAAAACAAATCCAAATTGAGAAATACTCAACAAAATAGCTGATGTATAATTATCAAAAGTGATATGATCATGAAAGTGAAGGAATAACTATAGGATTGTTCTACAGCAAAGGAAATGAAAGTGACATGGTAACATGTCCTTCTGGACTGAATTAGTGTTCCTAAGACATAATGGAGACAATTGTCAAAACGTGAAATGGACCTGAGGATTAGGTGAAGATATACATTAATGCACGTTTCTTGACTTCATGGTCGTATTGAATTATGAAGTGTAATTCTAATTTGTAGGAAATGGATAGTAAAATCTTGGAGGGTGGGGCTGTCAGCTCTTCAACTTACCCTCAAATCATTCAAGGGAAAATATGCTTTGCTATAAGTATGATAATGTCTTTTATTAATATTTTATTTTATTTTATTCTTCTGTCAGAATGGTAGGCATTAGGCATGTTTCATATAGATACTTTTTCTTTTTTTTGAGATAGAGTCTCATTTTTTTTATTCCAGTTAGAGTGCCATGGTGTCAAACTAGCTCACAGTAAACTCAAACTCCTGAGTTCAAGTGATCCTCCTGCCTCAGCCTACCTAATAAGTAGCTGAGACTATGGGTGCCCACCACCAGGCCCAACTAAGTTTCCTATTTTTAGTAGAGATGGGGTCTTGTACTTTCTCTTGCTGGTCTCAAACTCTTGAGCTCAAGTGATCCTCCCACCTCAGTCCCCCAGAGTGGTAGGATTATAGGTGTGAGCCACCATACCCAGCCCATACTTTGTTTTTGTAGAGATTGAGGCAAAGTTCTAATATAATATTTCTATTTTTAAATCCAAAACATTGCTCTTAAATTCATGCTAAAGTTATTGTAAACATTTCAAATTGTCCCTGTCCCATCAACAAGACCACTAAAACACCAATTTACTACAGATACACAGAAAACATCATGTTTCCTGAAAGGATGTGTCATTCACATATTGTCTTTGTTCAAACCATAGCTCTCTTTAATGCTCAGAATTGAATGGACTTCATGGGTTTTTTTGGCGGGGGGAGTAACTGCATACTCTGCTTTGACCCTGGCTTCTTAAATTAGAATGAAACCTATGGCAAATTATCCTTTATGTGATTATTTAAATATTTCTGTTCTTTGTTCTCTGTTTTCCCCTTTAACTATAGGGCACAGCTTTGGAATTGAAGCCTAAGTTGAGATAAACATGAGATGATTGTCAAAGAATGTTGTGAGAATTACTTTTCTCTAAGTAGGTTTAAGACCAAGACCTTATCACCTAAGCATTTGCTGTGAGATAAAGAAAGAACAGAAAGGAAAGTCACATGAAGATGGAGATTAAGCCACCAGCTTTTAGTGTAGCAGGGGCAGCAGGGGCAGCAGGTCCTAATGCCCTCAAGTGGTGGCTCCAAGCATAGACAATCCTGTCTGTGCAACACAGAGAGGCCTGGGTTTTATGTACACAGTGGTCCTGATGTCATCTGTGTCATTGATGACCCAGGGGATAAGCTGTAATGTAAATGAGCAACTATTTTTTTTTTTAAATTTTAGATGATTATGGAAGTATATACAGTTTGGTTACATAGTTTACTTTTATATAGTTAAAGTCAAAGTTATAGGTGTGTCCTTCCCCTGGGAAGTGTGCTATATACCTGTGCAATGTACGTGTTGGGTGAGAATTTAGCCATCACCGTGTTCCCTTTCTGCCAACTTGTATTTTGTTGAGTTTTGCATCCATATGAGTGTATAGGTGTTGATCTGTTTGTTCTAATTTGGTATTGGGTGCATGTGGTGTTTGTTTTTCCAACACTTGTGATGCTTCACTTAGGAGAATGGACTTTAATTATATCCAGGTTTCTGCTCAGCCAAGACACGGTGGGAGAAAATATTTGCATGCTCTATATCTGACAAAGGACTGATAACCAGAATCTACAAAGAACACAAGCAAAGTAAGAAGAAAAGATCCATTGACCCTATTAAACATTGAGCAAGATACATGAACAGAAACTTTTCTGACAAAGGTAGACTGATGGCACACGATTCATTTTAATTTCTTTGTTTTCAAAATGTATTTTAAAAGTCACCATTTAAAACAATATTTTTATTTAAGAAATGAAAATCATGTAATTTATAAAAATGCATATATTTTGAAATGCATCTAAAACCATATAGTTTATCAACCTAAAATGCTTGAAAGAGTCAGAATTCAGTTTTAAAGAGTTAATTCAAGTGAAAAGCTGTGAATGACCATCTGAGAAGCATGGAGTGCAGCAAAATGAGGTCCCATTCCAGAGAAATGCTTAAAGATGTAGAAAACAGAGGAGTTAGTACAATTCTAACATTTTTTATAAAAGGCTAGTTCATGAGGTACAGCCATTTAACTAGTTAAAGCTTGTTTTCATTTCCTTTCCAATTTGAGAGTATATTTAACTTTGCATATTAGGCAATGTGATAGACATGAATTCTTTGTATGAGAAAGAAAAGTGGGAAGACAAGCTATGAAAATCCACAGTTAAGAGGGAGATGTCTCCTCGGTTGCCCTTTACTCACTTACAACATTTATAATATGATTTAGTTAGGAAAAGGCTGATCTATAATCAGAGAAGAACAGGTCACAGCTACCTGGGTTACAGCTGCCTGCTTATGTGATTCAAGTCTCATAATCATATTCCCTTAATGTTCAAAATCTTTCAGAGTCCCAAGAGCTTAGATTTTGAATCAGTTATGTTCATATTTCCCTCCTTTTTATCAAGATCTTTTGAAGAAAGCATCAAACCATGAATTTAATAGTTGAGCTTTTTTATGTTCAGGAGTTTTGATCCCAAGTCACTGTGTAGGCTCATTCATAAGATGACCAGGTGACGGGCCACTGGCCATGCTGTGAAGCTAATCCAGTATGGGTTATGGGTGGAAGTTAAATTGACATGAAGAACATGACCTTGTGATCTCATTCATGCTAAATAGCTATGTTTTAAAGTAATGCAATTATTTAGTTCAACATTATTTTAGTCGTTCTAACTGTGCATTGATTCAGTTGTAAAAAAATGTTATAATGAATATATTCAGTGTACATAAGAGTGTACATAAGAATAGGACAAATTTCAATGCACTGTAATAGTATCTAGTAAAAGTAAGAGCTCCTACCACTAAGTTCCCCAAGGTTCAAAGTAAAATACTCTTTAAGTGACTGGCTAGATCTGAAAGATTGCAGCCATCAATTTCGAGAAGCTGATTCATTTTTCTGGCATATAAACATAATAATCAGTTTTTATGATTGTGTAAATCTCCCCTTGCCCTACACTAGTCATGTATTTCTGTGATACAATCTTTCTAAAGGGGAGCAACATCATTGTTGAGTAATGAAATACCCAGACAGCTATCATTTGGGACCTTTGTGTATATAATTGGCTAAAGCCTCTCCATGCCAAATAACAGTCAATATCCAGTTGTGGTTTGAAGATGGAAGCCAGATGATCATAACAATGGAATACTGAGTGAACCCAATGAGATTGTAGGAGGAAAATACACAGGTTTTGATAGGATCTGAACTACTCAACTTTGTGCCCAGGTCCAGCCATAACCTAAGGTCCATCATCCTGTCCATCATCCTGGGTGTAAACATGGTCATAGGTTAGTGTCACAGAGCAGGATGTTCTCTTTGGAGTTACCTCATAAACACCTGGTTCTTAGGTCCATTCAGTGGCATACCAACCAGTATTTTTAACAAAACGGTGTGGCTATACAATTCTGTGGGTATCCATCCTATATTTCTCATGCAACTCAGGGAAGTATTTGGGCTTGTATTTTTGGTATGATTTCTCTGTTCCCACACAAAGGGGCAAGCTGACTGAGCTGACCAAGGGAAGGGATAAAACAGATAATCAACTGTCTCAAATTTCTGTCATACATTCTGAAGTATGTTGCCTTATTTTTCAATTGTGACGGTGTCATTATCTTATCTCTAATTGAGGCAAGTTTAAGCCATACACATTTATTGACAGTATTGGTGTGTGTGGTGGACTTCTGTTCATCCTGTGGTGTAGTTTTTGTTACTTCGTTTTGAGCCATTGTGGTTTCTGAGTCTGAACTTTGTTTAGCTTTTAGAAGGTTTTACACTGGTGGGCGTCTACGATGCTGATCATCACATAATGCAGGTCTGGTCTTCCCAGATTCCTTCAGTGATTGCTTGTCTGAGAAAGTCTTTATTTCTCCCTCATGTAAAATACTTAGTTTTGCAGGATACAAGATTCTAGACCAGCTATTATCCTGTTTTAGAAGTATGAGGCAGGATTCTGGCTTGTAGAGTTTCAGTCTAGAAATCAACAGTTAGTCTGAACTGTTTTCCTTTGTAAGTTACCTCATGTTTTTGCCTTACTGCTCATAGGAGTGCCTCTTTGGGATTGACTTTGGCCAGCCTAGTGATTATGTTTCATGGGGAGTGCCTCTTTCCGATGAATCTCCCAGGAGTCTTGTGGGACTCTTGTACCTGGATATCTAGATTTCTGGCCAGGCCTGGAAATTGTCCTCAATAATTCTCTCAAATAAATTATCTAACCCCCGTGAACTTTCTTCTTTGCCCTCAGGAATGCTTACAATTATTATGTTTGGTCTGTGTACACAGTCCCACGCTTCTTGGAGCCTTTGTTCGTTCCTCTTACTTCTCTGCTCATTCTCTTCAACTGACTTGTTTGGCACAAAGGTATTACCTTCAGCTCTGAGATTCTTCTTTGGCTTGATTAAGCTTATTCTTCAAGCTTTCCACTGTGCTGTGTAATTCCTTGAATGGATTTTTCATTTCCAGAAAATCTGTTTGGTTTTTCATTAATACTTCAGTGTTCTTATCCATTTTTTGTATTGTCTTTTTGGTTCCTTTGTGTTGGGTTTCCATTTTATCTTGTACTTCCATGAACTCACTTATAAACATTATTCAAAATTCATCACCTTTCATTGTAATCTTTTTATTTAGGCTGGCATCACTAGTAAAGAGTTACTGTTTTCTTTGATACAACCCTAAACACAAATCTTCCTTCTTGAGGAGGGAGGCTTTCTTTAGGGGGTGTCCTATCACCTTGGTTTTTCATATTTCCTGAGTTTTGCTGCTGGTTTCTTCTCATTTGGCCTCTCTGTTGAGAGTTGAGGACATTAGAACTGGCTTATGGGCTTGTCAGGGAGACATTGAGAATCATTCCCTGGTTGTGTCAGGGAGAAGAGTAATGGTCCTGAGGTGCCTCTCGGGTTACCTCTGACCTGCTCTCTTCACTTCTTACTGACAAAGTATAGTGAGTTTGGTTCCCAGCGTACCCTTGCTTACTATGGTGGTGGCAGGTTGTACTTGTGTGTATGAGTCAGCCACACCTTGTTAGCCTTAAGTGGAAGATGCTTTAATGTCCTATATGGTTGTTCTCCAAGTGACTGGTTGGTGATTGCATGAGCTGGCTGTCAAAATGTTCCTTTTTGCAGGAGACTCTGGTCCTCTAGGTAGAGTACCAGAGAGCTGCAAGCTTTAGGAGGGACCTTGTAGCTCCCAGGGGGTTTCTTGAGCTCCACTGCCAAGATAACGGGGGAGGGACAAGACAGTTTATGGCTAGTTTGTGCCCAGCCAGTGGGTTGTGCCTATCAGTAGGTGGGGCCTACAAGAAGGAAGAAGCTACAGTGCTGTTTCTGGGACCTGGACTGGCTTTAGTCCCTCTGGAGAAGCACTGGGATGCCCCAGGTGGTAGGTGGGGCCCTGGGGCTTCCAGAGGGCTCCTTAGTCTCTGCTGCAGCTGAGGCTGGTGGGGGATGCAGTAGATTGGTGGTGGGCTGGGCCAGCTTGCCCCTTAGGCTCCACAGAAGCTGGCCAGTTAGCTTTTGTGGTAGGGGTTAAAGATCTGCTTCCAGTTTGTGGCTGAAGCTGCCCACCCTGGCAGAAAGTTAGTGTATGGCAACAGGCACAGCAGAGCCTCTCTCTCCTCCCCACCCTCTGCTCCACAGCCTCCCCTAAAGCAGGGAGACTTGTACTTAGGGTTGGATCACTGTGGGAGGATTTCCTGTAGCTCGCATGCAGTGACAAACAGCAATATACTCAGACTGTACTCTGAGGATCTTAAGAATGAAATATATGCCTCTACCACTCTCCTAGAACATATCTTAACTTCAGACAAATAGTTGGAGATCTTATACATTGGGAAATGTGGAGACTGGCCTGGCTTGAGCAGGAACCAGCTCATATAAGTTTCCCATCACTTATTCACAAGGCACTGGTTAGATCTGCAAGAGATAGAGTTTGGGTCTTCAAGGGTGCTGATCAAGGAGGGTGGAATCTGGGTCATCACAATGTCCCCAGTGGATCCAAAAGTAATAAGAGACAAAAATGAGTCTATTTGCAAGCATTGTGATCAATGTTTATTTATGTTTTAATATTTCTGGCTAATTTAATTTTCTGTGCTTTTGATTCATATGCCCCAAATGTCTAATTTCTAAAGTGATCCCCAAATTTTCAAGGTACAGAGGAGTCTCTAGAAGTCCTCTAAACCACCCCATACTTTCTGTGTAGGAGTTATCACCAGACGAATGGCCCTGCTCCTTCTGTCACCAGGTGAATGGCCCTGCTCCTTCTGGAATCTTCCTCATTCTTTACTCTAGGCCTCACATGTCCCATCTAGGGGGACCATTCATACACATCTAACATGTGCACAGAGCACACGTGGGAGGCAGTGGGCCCTAGAGCTTCCTTCCCACCCCAGTCTCATTCCTCATCTGCTTACCAGTTACTCAGGACATTAGCAGCCCCAGGAGATGAGCAAGGAGTCTCATTATTATTTGAATAACTAGAGTAAAATTTGCCTCCTTTACAGAAGAATGTACATGTACTTGTAAAACCTCTGAAAATTCCATAGTTAATAAAACTTAGCATTTATTTTCATGATCCTGAATATTCATGTTAACGATCATCTGGCAGATTAAGGTGGTCACATCGGTGTTTCTACTGCTGGACACTGAGCTTGGCTCAAACCTTTGGACTGTGTTTGATCTGGGACCAAGACAGTGACTATGTCAGGAAAACATTTGTATGGCAGGTAGCAGGCCTGACAACATCCCCAAATCAAGCTCAGCAGGCAAATGTAAATGCAGGAATCTACCTCTAACACAGCTGCAAACAATTTTTACTTATCCTTTCACTATATGAATTTGTAAAGTCTCTGAAATATTGACTACATTTAATTTTCGAGGTATTTTCCCATGGGAAAATAGTCATGTTTTTCGTAATTCTTATTTCTCCAATAGAAAATGTTTATCAATTATAGTTTTGCATTAAATAGAAATAAAGCCGGGCATGTTTTCAACATAGGACTTTTCTCATTGGAAAAAGAAATATCTTTCATTAAAGCAAATGACATTTAAAATGTAGCTGCTTACAAATATTACCTGTTAATTTGTTAAAATTAAGACTGTCATTCAACATGCCTGAGATGCATTTGCTACTTGGCAGGTGTAACCTGCCCACAGGGATCAGCGCTGATGCTGCGCTGGCATCCGGACAAACATTGAGTAACAAAGTTTCCTATGAAGGACAATTTATACTATACACACCTTTAGGTTTTCCTGTTTGTTTTCTCAACACAGGGTTGTTATTTGTTTGTCAAATAACTGCTATGTATTCTGGACAATTTTCTCATTTTTCTTCTTACTCTATGGCTTAGTAGCATTTTCCTGCAATGATCTCAGACTTCCTAGTAATAAGTGAAACCACATTCCAGCACATTCCAACACGATCTCAGACCTGAAAAGTTTTGAGATTTGGGGAAATATAGACCTTACTTGGCATCACCATCATTTCTGGAAACACAATTCCCCAAATCCCTCTTCCCTCTATGGTTTCTTGTAGGGTTACTCAATGAAGGGCCCTTTCTTCATTTGTGAAAGTCAAAAGAGGATGATTCAGTATTTAGTGACACTTGTAGGCAGACACCTGGACAAAGCTGAGGAATGGGGGATTCTTGGGGGGAAAAACTGCACTGGCTGACAGCAGCAACATCCCCAGCTTGGGCTTCCCAGACTGGTCTGAGGACCAAATGGTTAAGCAGCCCGTACTTCAGTGGCAGAAAGACTCTGACTATTGACAACCCCCCAGGATTTTCCTGTGTCTGCTATCAGCATCCCTGACTACCCTAGGTGCAGGTTTCTATTTTTCATTCTTCTTTGCTATTTTAAAACATTTCCTACTTGGAATCTTAAAATGGCTTCTATTTTGATCTATCAACCTGACTGATGCCATAAAACATTTGTCAGGTATCATAATTGCCGTCCTTTCTTAAATCAAGGGAGTCATGGTCACATCTGCACTACTAAGAGTGAGGAGCAAGAAAGAACTAGAATGCAGAGGAGCCTCCCAGGCCCATTCTGTACACAGCAGAATACAGTGCTTTTATACGAGTTCTCTTCTGAAGGAACATTCTCTTTCAAATCATCTCCAGATAAAAGATGCAGGAATAATCAATTTTGGATGCTCACCTGTACCCTACCGAGTGACTAAGGATATGTGATATGGCCTAAGGATCATTCATGTGATAACTTCACTAACCCTTGTGTCACCCTGGCCCTGGAGCCCTGCTTGATGCAGGACTTCCCCCTGAGCTGGCACTGACATCAGGAAATAGCCTGATGGCCACTCAGTGACTATTAAGCCTATGAGTCTTTCCAAGAAACATGTGTGAGTTTCCGTCAGGGTTTGTAGCTCAAGCCCAACACCACCAGCCTCCCCACCCCAACAAACGTGAGCAGCAGAGGTGGGTATTGTACCAACAGCTGACTCCTCATGTCCTTCCTGGTCTCCTTTTCTACTGCTGCACCAAGACTAATATTCTTATACTTGCGGGGCAAGAATTACCATTATCTAAATTCTGCTGAATGTAGCATCCATTGTATGTGCTCTAATTCTCTCAGACTTGGTTATTTCCTTTTATAATCCAGATCTGGAATTCAGAAATCTCACATTTTACTTCAACATGATGCAGGGATCCTCTAACTTTTTAAACAAGGGCCAGTTCACTGTCCCTCAGACCGTTGGAGGGCCAGAATATAGTTTAAAAGGACAGGTAGTGACTAAGCAGGACAGGCAGCAGCAGCAAAAACACTTGGCCGGCGGGATAAATGTCCTTGGTCGGCCAAAGGTGGCCTGCAGGCCATAGTTTTGAGGACACCTGACTGATGAAAGATTTTGACACGTGACTTTTGATTTCAAAATAGATTTAGCATAATTAAAATCCAATAATTGGACAATTTTATTGGGTACTCTCAGAAACAGTATTGGGTACTCTCAGATCCAGCACAATGCTGGATCTGTCCCTTATTACAGAGACTTCTGTTAAAACTGAGGTGTCGAGTATGAAGGTGGGTAGAGGTGAAGAAATGGAGCCTATACCACTAGCCAAATCCAGCTTCATGTGTACCGGTAGCTATTTAAGCAAAATCACATGGAAAATATATATTAATTTTAGATTGCTGTGAGTCAGCTTCAATGGCAAAGGTGTTATCCTGACTTGATTTAATTGAAAAGTAAATGCAGGCCAGGCAGGGAAGATTAGGATGAGCTTTCACTCACATTCTCTTCAGTCCTGTCTGGTTGTCAGGGGGCACTTCAACCCCCTCCATTCTCCTTGTGGTGCCACCAGGCCAGGCCCAGCTGACAGGTCCTGTGTGATGTCTGAGATGAAGCTGGAGCCTCATGGTCCAGAGGATTCACCTGTAGCCTGTTACCCTGAGTTCCTCACAACTCGGGCTATGGTGCCTGCTCACCAGACAAACAACACTGGTGGGCAGCTGGGCCACCCAGCAGGGAGGTTTGTGTTTGGGGCTGTATCACTGTGTGAGGAGCTTCTAGACCATGCATGCAGTAATAAACCCCAGCATCCTCAGCCTGCACCCTGCTGATCTTCAGGGTGAAATCTGTCCCTGACCCACTGCCACTGAACCGGTCTGGGACTCCTGGGTCCCGGTTAGAAACCCTATAGATCAGGCGCTGTGGAGACTGGCCAGGCTTCTGCAGGAACCAATGCAAATAGGTTTTTCCATTACTGTGCAGGAGGCTCTTACTAGCCCTACAGGAGATGGACGCCGGCTCTCCAGGGGTGACAACCAGGGAGAGTGGAGTCTGGGTCATCACAATATCCCCACTGGATCCTGAAAGAGGGAGAAAGAAATGCAAGGTTATCTACAAACATTCGTAGACATTTTTCATTCTTTATACTAGGCTAAATTATTTTTCATGTGTGCGATTTTGTCTCAGACCCTCAAAATATTCAATTTGAAAAAGAACAGAGATTTTCAAGCCATGAGAGAAACTCTAGAGGTTCCCCATATCTTCCCCTTTGTCTCGGTCAGAGTTTTCACCGGAGTTTTCATAGCTCCTTCTAGGATCTTCCTCATCCTTTCAGATCTGAACTTCACAGGCTGCATTCTGAAGGACAAGACGTGCACATCTAACATGTGCACAGAGCACATAAGAGGCAGTGGGACCCCGAGGTCCCCCTCCCACCCATCTCCTTCCTCATCTCCTTCTGTCCTTACCAGGGACCCAGAGCATTAGCAGCCCCAGGAGCTGAGCACAGAGCCTCATTGTGAGAAGCTGGACTTAGGAGTCCTGATCAGTCAAGGCAGGGTCTGAGCTGAGCTTTTATCTCAGACTCCCAAGGGAAGGTCCTCCCCAGGGGACAGTATGCAAATCCCCTGGTGGGTGCAGTGGTTTTAGAAGAAATAAGAGGTGGGTGGGGCCCTCTCTTGTGAGCAAAGTGATGGGAATTATTGTCTGGGTTTGGAAGGAAACTAACAGAGAAAAAAATCTATTCTGCCTCAGTAGGAGAAAGGACAAATTTAATTTTTCCTCCACTTGGTTTTAGTTCTTCTGTGTTTTGCTGGGAAGATGACAATTTCTGAATAAGAATTAACATTTGTCATTGTATTTTGTAATTTTAACTGTAATGTGTGTCAGTCTGAACTTCTTGTGTTTCACCAGAATGCGCTTTATTGAGTTTCTTTCATCGATGCAGTCATGTATTGTGCTGCATTTGAAAAGTTTTTGCCATCATTTTTTCAAGTATTTTCCTGAGTTCCTTTCTCTCTCACATCTCCTGGTGACCTCCATACACACTGACTCTAACGCTCTGAGGACTTGTTCATTTGCTTTAATCTTTTTTCTTTTGAATAGATAATTTCTATTCTGTTTCTATTTTTTCATTACTTCTACTTCTCTATGGAAAATCCCTCTTTGTTGAAAGATTTTCTTCCTCTTTGCCTTTTTTAGCCTTTGATCATATATTGAAGATTAACAAACTTTCTTTAACATCTATAATTAATTTGAATTTTGTTTCCCATTTAATATTTAACTACTGATATCACTTTTACCGGTATCACTTCTGTTGTATTATCCTTATTTTTAGCTTATGGTTTGACTTTAAGGGACCTGTCCCTTTATCTGTATTGTTTAATGGTAATCAATGATTTGGGAGGCTTTACTGAAGCATCAGACACTTGGGATGCTTCTACCAATTCTCCTGCATGTGATTTGGGAAGTTCATGAAAACTGCAGCAGTTCCTACTTCCTTCTGTATTTACCACGCATCCTTCTTGACCTCTGTGTTAATTCTAATACGTATGCAGAGGTTGTCTCATCAACTCTGAGATTCTACCATTTCCAGGAATCTACATTAGCTTTCAGCTCATCTACCACCTGTCTCACCCTGGGCCATCACCTTGGACTAGCAGAGCTGTGGGCTTTTTCTGTTCCTTTCCTATAGACCTCACCACAGTTAGCTGGGAACACTGACAGATCTTGCTGCTCCCTACCGGAACTCAGGTAGACCCCTCGGCAACAAGCTGCTTGTGTCTATTGTCATCTCGTGTTGGTCCTACTACAGTTTTCAGTTCTTATTGTCTTTTGATAGAAGGGAGCAACCCCAGGCAAAAGGCCACATTTTTTCCCCATTTATTACCCAAATCTCTAGTACTTCTTTAAGAATTAAAATTTCTCAGTTCATTCTATGTTTCAGGTTATTTTCAGAACCCTGAAATACTTGTTTTATATATGTGTTTTTCATTATATACTTAAATTGGTTTTCTTTCTGCAGAGAGAGTTCAACAAACCTTTTATGACATTGTAATGAGAAGTGTTTTCTAAAGTGAATTGACTGCACATAAGGGCCCCATTGAAAGGGAATGGGGCTGTGGATTAGCATAAATAAATTTTGAGTAGAAAATCCAGTGTCCACACCCTTAAGTTAAGGAGAAACAGAGCTCAAAAGAAGAACTGAACTCTAATGTCTACATTTCTTATTCTCAGAAGTATCCCCTAGCAATTTCAAGACATCTATGTCCTGCCTAAGATTAAGCAAATAAGTGAATATACTATAGAATATTGTAGGAAATATAGGATTATATCTGAAGAATTGGTCATTAAGAACTCAGGGTCTATATGCAGGACATTGTGGCATTCACCCACAGTCCTAACTACACAGAAGGATTACCTGAGCCCAATAGTCAGATGGCAGCTTAAGATTCCTAACAAGACTTCATTTGTATAAAATAACTACAAATAAGAACTCATATCTTTTCTCATATTTATTCTTATTTTTATATTTCATGTAATTTAGAAATAATTTTAGTCTTAAAAAATGTTTCAGCAATAATAAAGTTTGATCAATATAATTCCACCTTTCCTTAATGATAAACCTCTTAGATATTACATAACCACGGTATAATGATCAAAACCATAAAACTAACATTGACGTAGTGGTATTAAGTACAGATATAGATTTCCCTGATTTTGTTTCCACTGATGTCTTTTTTACAGAATGAAATTATAGTATGAATTTCTGGATACAGAATAAAATTACAGTATCCAATATTGCATTCAAATATCATGTCTTCTTAATCTCCTCTGATCTGTGACAGTTATTTATTCTTTCTTAGTCTTTCCGGACCTTCAGACTTTTCACGTGTACTGATAAAGAAGTTTCACGACTTTTTCTGATCTTCTCTATTGCTTATATTGAGACTACATATTTTTGACAAGAATATCACAGAAGAGATAGTTCTTCATAGTGTCCCATATCAGGAATTACACTCTGTCAGTATGACTTATTACTAGTGATGGGGAGGAAATTTGGCCAATGAAAGTCTTTCCATAAGGAAGTCTTGGGCAAAAGGAACCCAGAGAGCGTCTTGTGCCCTCCTCCTATCCGGTTGTATGCCCACTTTATTGGGAATCATCTATACCTATCTAAGCCTATAATTTCATTTCTTCCTCCCCAGAATTTTGTTCTTTAAACATTGGATGCTTGATCAAAAAGTTGATCATAGTTTGATAGATACTTGATAGATCGAGTTGATTGATACTTGATCATAGTTTATTGAAGAAATAAACTATGTTTCTTCTTAAGTGAAAAATTATTCTGTGATGGCCATTTACATATACATACTGACAGCCTAGAGAAAGAAGAAGAGAAATTGGATTATAAAAATATTGGGTGGCACCTGTGCCTCTAAAGTGTAGGGCACCAGCCTCATATACCAGATCCGGCCCTAGCCAAAAAACTGTCAAAAAAAAAAAAAAGGAAGTTCACTCAACACAGCTTTTCACATTGTCTAGGCTGAGGAACAGAAGCTCAGACTGAAGACAACAGAGAACAATTATAGCTTCGATTGATTCATAGTCACAAGTGAAGGAATTGTTTCAGAGGAAATGCTGTAATCTACCAAGAAACTATTAGATATAATTAGAAAAATTCAAAATCCTTACAAACCATCTCTCCCTAATCCTCTGCCTTTAAAAATGCGTCATCTAATGGAGAGACTCAAAGACAAGGCAAACATTTATTTTGTTGCAGGTCTGATCTACAAATAGCAGTTTTAGATTAATTCAAAGTTTGGGGGATTCGGGTTGTCAAGGAAACAAAGTTTTCAGAGGACTAGAGTCCCATGCAGGACTTGTAAATGCTGTAAAATATTTCCAGAGATAGACCCTTCATCACTAAATGAATCACAGGGAGTGCAGCTGTCTGGGACCTCATAACCTCACTGCACAAGCAGCCTGGGAGGCAGGTTTAGGCTCAGTGGTGTAACATTGGGGGAGGAACTGGAGAGTCCTGCTGGTCCACTGTCCTCACTTGACACCAGTTGTTAGTCTGATCCCCAATGTTAGGGTTTGAGGAGGGGTCAAAGCTCTTGGCACATTGGATGCTCAGAGGTGCCAGTAGCCAAGTGAGTTTCCATTAGTTGAAATCCACATTGTTAAGGCCACGCATGGGCCTCCATGGTATTGTTTGAGAAGTCTGGCTAAGAGAGCTGGGAGAGGTGATAGCCTTAAGTCTATGTGAGATTTTATGTTAATTATTAAGAAACTCCTGTTCAACAATAGCCTTTAGATGACTATTTACTTGGGAAGTATTTATTTTTTACCCTGGCTCATTTTGAGAATTGCAGTCATAGTTTTCCAAACCATTTTGTCTCCCATCTTTCAGCTGTGTTTCTTCTAAGGCCTGATAATCTGCCAGAACCAATAGTCTATGAGACTGTGCCACCGAATTGCTTATCACGCTTTGCAGAGTGGCCATGAGATGTAAACCTTGTAGACCTCCCACTGTTGTGATTTCTATTTTTCCAGGGAATCCTTCATGATAGTAGGTTGTCACTTCAAATAAATATCAAGGCAATACTGTATCTCCAAATTCACAAATAATTCAGAAACAGAAAGAGACATCTAGATTAATCTGGAAAATAAGCCTTATTTTGATCTAAATGTATGTATACATAAACATGTAGAGTTAACAAGTATGAAATGAATATAATGTAATGGACCTATATATGTATTATAAACATATATGAACATTTTTATAAATAAAGTAAATATTGCTCTTTATAGTCAAATATTATTCAGTTGTAATGGATAATATCTTTGTAAACGGATTCTTAAACATTACAATAAGGCCATATTTTTCTATTTTTTAATTTTTATTTTAATTTGTTTTTATTGTTTCAGGTAAAGTGAGAGTGTCAAGAATTAGGTTTCAATGTTTTTATTTCTTAAAGTCCCTTGTATGGCTATATTTTAATAACATCCATTTATGTGTATGGCCAGCTATTTTATTGGTTAACATTTGCCTATTAGTGATTTTAGACAACTCAAAACTTAGTAGCTTAAAACACTAAGCATGCATTCTCATTTTCATGTATTTTCACGTGAATGATTTGTCAGATGGAGGCAGGGCTCAGCTGGGGGGCTCTATTAGAGGCCACTGAGTTTGTCTCCATTCTATGGATTGTGTCTGATCTGGTGTCAAAGCTGAATGGCAATGAGTACTCAGGACACACCCTCCTCACACTGAGTACAGGAGGGAGCAAAATCCCCACACAAAGTTTCACAGCCAAATATTTGAGCCTGATATTGACAAATAATATTGTTTTTCGTCTTTTAGCATCTTAAATAATTTTAACTTTTAATTAGAAGGCAAAGATGGGGGTAATTTGTAACATGTCACTTTACATAAAAATTTTTTGTTTGTTTGTTTTTATTATTGGGAACTCATTGTGGGTACAATGAAGGAGGTTACACTGCTTGTGTTGTCTGGGTGATGTCCTTCTATTAATAGTGTCCTGCCCCTATGTGGAAAGTTTCTTAAAAGGCCAAACAGGAGGGAAAAAATATATTTGCCTCATGTAAAGGTCCCCTAAAATGTAGTTCCTTCCAAATGGGGACAGAGAAGGTAAAACTTTCACTCTTTGTTGATGACACGATGTCATACTTCGAGAAGTCCAAAAACTCTACCAAGACTCTGGAAATTGATAAAGAAATACAGCAACATCAATGATACCTTTTCCTTTGCTGTTTGAAGAACAATTGGTGCTGTAATCTGGACTCTTCAGGTATAATCATAGCTCTCCTTTCTTAGAACAGGACATTCATTACCATGTCAGTGCTGCTGGGGCTTAAGAAGGGAAGTGAGACTCAGGGAGCAGAGGAGCCTCTTGGCCCCTTTTACCAAAACCACCCAGTGACCTTCAGAGTATGGTTGTCTCTGAGAAATGCTCTCAGCAGATGGAGTCACCAGGAGGAACGGCTCTACTGCTCCACCTGGCGCAGCCCAGCCTCACATAATTTCTTCCCAAGGGGGTTTATGTTCAGGCTTGTAGCACTGTGGGAGGCCAACTTTTAACTTGTAGACAGTAATAAGAGGCAAAATCTTCAGCCTGCAGGCCGCTGATGGTGAGAGTGAAATCTGTCCCAGACCCACTGCCTCTGAACCTGGAGGGGACCCCAGATTGCAAAGTAGATGCAGCATAGATCAGCCGCTTGGGAGATGACCCTGGTTTCTGCTGAAACCAGATTAACGCTTTGTTAATGCCCTGACTGGCCTGGCACCTGATGGTGACTGTGTCTCCCAGAGATGCTGACAGGGAGGATGGAGACTGGGTCATCTGGATGTCACATCTGGCACCTGAGATAGAAACATGCAAAGAAACATCCATCTTATTAATAAAGTTCTAAGAGGACACCTCTGAGGAGCCAGGCAGGACTGACCGCATGGGCTTAGTAAATCCCTGATATTCTCCCTCCTTACCTGGGAGCCAGAGCAGCAGGAGCCCCAGGAGCTGAGCTGGTGTCCTGGCATCCATGCTGTGTCCTGACAGGGACTGACTCCTGTACAGTGTGTGACCAGCTTTTTAATAAGTCTCCAGGGCAGGGGCCTGTGCCTTGGAACATGCAAATTGGCAGAGGGTGGGTAGGCTGGGCACAGCTGCAGGGCTGGCTCTTTTCAGTGACTCTGAACAGGTCCATTGTCCCCAGATCACTTCAGGGCAATGGAAATTTGTTTGTACAGAATGTGTTTCTTCCTAGGGACTACAGACACAACTAGGCTGCTGTCTTGTGAGTAGAATTTTCTATTGATCCTTTGAGGTTGATGTCTTGCTTCTCTTGCTCTCTCTCCTTCTGAGACAGGTTCTATAGACCTAACACAACTGTCAAATCTCACAGAGATCTTTCAGGCTCCCTGATTTTGTTACCTGGGCTTATTCTTGAGTCCACAAATCCTTTCTCATTGCTCTCCTTGCCTGAAAATCTAGGTGGTACATTCTCAGTACTACCATCCAGAGATGGGGTAGAGTTGAAGAGGAACAGAAAACATGCACCTGCCATAATTTGTAAGGAAATCCTCATACACTGCCATTCACCTCTGTTATCTTGTCATCTCCAGCTAAGCCCTGTGTCCTCCTTCCTCTCTGAATGCTCAGTCCTACCTGGATTGAAGTGGACTGATGGAAGCAACCAAGTCAGTGTTGGTGAGGAATTTCCTCCCTCCACATCAGAGGAAATCTTGGCTACGTTTCTAGCTATGCGTATTATGAGATATTTTCATGCTAGATGTTCCCTGAGCTCCTGAATTATTATGTTTTAAACCTCTCAACCATACTCATTCTTTTTAGAGGCAGAGCTCCTTTTAAACACTGCTCATGTATATGTACCTGTGAATCTACTGTGTGGCCTAAACTTACATATTCATTCTTCACCAAATTCTTTCAGTTCCTAAGAGAACACAGTTCTCAATGGCTGGGTTAAAGTCATGAGGTCCTGTTTCAAGCAAGGAGACACCCAAGTAGGGAGGTAAAGGTGGAATCCCTACATATGGAAAGGGCACCTAAGTGGGGTGGACAGGGAGGCCTGTATGAGGGAAGTTTTGAGAGGTATGAGATGTTCCAGTACAGCTTGAACACGTGGTCACTGGAAAAACAATGAGTTCTCCCTGCCTGGGAAGCAATGTTTATGGTAACCTAGTCAAGGTTATCAGAGCCTGAGCAGAGTGTATGAGTATGGGGGCAGGCAGTGTCTGCGATAAGAGTGCAGGTGGCAGTGACAACAGGAGATTGGGTTCATCTAGGAGGGTTGTTGATCACACAAATGAATTTATTAAGGATAACTGGAGCCAAGTTGCTCATCACTGAAGAAAGCAGCTACAGTATAAAAAAATGAACATTTTGTCTATCCATTTATTTCAGAATAAAGTGTGGTTTTGGATTGGAAGTAGCCCATCTGTGTAAATTCACCAATGTATATAAATACAGATATGAATGGATTGATGAATAGATAAATAGGTAGATGACAAAGAATTTTTCCTAAATTCAAAGCAATGATATCCCAGTTCTTTTTTGTTTGTTTGTTTGTTTTAATTTATTTTTTATTAGATCATAATTTTGTACATTAATTCTATCATAGGATACAGTGTGTTGCTTCCATATGCAGTTTGGAAAACTCTCATCCAACTGGCTAACATAGCCATCATGTGTATCTCATAATTGTTGCATTAAGACATTTATATTCAACCTTTAGACAAATTCACATGTACCCTAATAGGATAAATTATAGGCTTGATCTCCACAATATCATTCTCTTCACCCATCCTCCCCCCTCCACTCCCCCCTCCTTTCCCCATAGTCTAGGGCTCCTTTTGGATTGTAGCTTTCCTAAGATTGCTAACAATTAGTTTAGCTGGAAATTGATACTTTTTCTTCCATTCTTGACATACTTTGCTAAGGAGGACATCTTCCAGCTCCATCCATGTAAACATGAAGGACGCAAGGTCTCAATCTTTCTTTGTGGCTGTATAGTACTCCATGGTGTACATATACCACAATTTATTGATCCATTCATGGGTTCATGGGCACTCACTTGGGCTTCTTCCATGACCTAGCGATTGTGAATTGGGCTGCAATGAACATTCTGGTACAGATATCTGTATTATAGCATGATTTATGGTCTTCTCGGTATATACCTAAGAGAGGAATTACAGGATCAAATGGTAGATCTATATTTAGATCTCTGAGTGTTCTCCATATGGTTTTCCAAAAGGGACGTATTAGTTTGCATTCCCACCAGCAGTGTAGTAGTGTTCCCTTTTCTTCACAACCCCGCCAGCATCTGTGATTTTGGGATTTTGTGATATGGGCTAATCTAACTGGCGTTAGATGATATCTCAGAGTGGTTTTGATTTGCATTTCTCTGATGATTAAGGATGGTGAGCATTTTTTCATATGTCTGTAGGCCATGCGTCTGTCTTCTTCAGAGACGTTTCTCTTTAAGTCTCTTGCCCACCCTGCAATGGGATCACTTGTTCTCTTCTTGCTATGATGCTTGAGTTCTCTGTGGATTCTGGTTATAAGACCTTTGTCAGAAGCATAACCAGCAAATATCTTTTCCCATTCTGAGGGTTGTCTGCTTACTTTTCTTACTGTGTTCTTGGCTGTGCAGAAGATTTTTAATTTGAGGAGGTCCCAGTAGTATATTTTTGATGTTGCTTCAATTGCCTGGGGGGTCCTCCTCATAAAATTTTTGCCCAGGCCTATTTCTTCAAGAATTTTTCCCTACACTTTCTTCTAATGTTTTTATGGTTTCATGTCTTAAATTCAAGTCTTTAATCCAGTGAGAATCTATCTTAATTAGTGGTGACAGGTGTGGGTCCAGTTTCAGTTTTCTGCATGTCGCTAGCCAGTTCGTCCAGCACCATTTGTTGAATAGGAAATCTTTTCCCCATTCAATATTTTTAATTGGCTTGTCAAAGATCATATAACAGTAAGTAGCTGGGTTCAGTCTTGGTTCTCTATTCTGTTCCATATATCTACCTCTCCGTTTTTGTGCAAGTACCATGCTGTTTTGATCACTATTGATTTATAATATAGTCTGATGTCTGGTAGCATGATCCCCCTGCTTTGTTTTTGTTTCTGAGTATTGTCTTTGTGTCTGAGTATTGTATTTGTGTCTGAGTATTGTCAAACTATATTTGAGGTTTTTTTCTGATTCCATATGAAATGCAGTATTATTTTTTTATAATATATTTGAGGTTTTAAGATAGATATTTAAGATAGATATATTTGAGGTTTTTTTCTGATTCCATATGAAATGCAGTATTATTTTTTTGAGATCTTTAAAGTATGACAATGGAACTTTAATAGGGATTGCATTGAAATTATATATTGCTTTAGGTAGTA
>NW_003852542.1:231862-246154 GCF_000181295.1 Otolemur garnettii | reverse complement strand
TGGCCAAAGGTTTATCTATTTTATTTACCTTTTCAAAAATCCAACTTTTTGATTTGTTAATCTGATGTATAATCCTTTTGTTTTCAATTTCATTTAATTCTGCTCTAATTTTGGTTATTTCTTTTCTTCCACTGGGTTTTGGGTTGGAGTGTTCTTCCTTTTCCAGTTGCTTGAGGTGTCCCATTAAGTTGTTAAATTCTTCTCTTTTCATTTTGAGGAAGGCTTGCAGTGCGATAAATTTCCCTCTTAGGACTGCCTTTGCAGTATCCGAGAGGTTCTGATAACTCATCTATTCATTGTTGTTTAATTCCAAGAATTTGGTAAATTCCTTCTTGATCTCATTTTTGACCCAAGTGTCATTGAGCATAAGGTTATTTAGCTTCTATAATTTTGTTTGAGTCTGCAAGTTCCTGTTGTTTCTGAGTTCAACTTTTATTCCCTGGTGGTCTGAGAAGATGCAAGGGATAATTTCTATTCTTTTAAATTTGCTGAGGTTAGACTTGTGTCCTAGGATGTGGTCTATTTTGGAGTATGTTCTGTGGGCTGATGAATAAAATGTGTACTCAGTTTTATTAGGGTGAAATGTTCTATAGATGTCCGTTAAGTCCAGATGCTGAATAGTTAGGTTTAAATCTAGAATTTCTTTGCTAAGCTTCTTGTTGGATGATCTGTCTAACACTGCCAAAGGGGTATTAAAATCTCCGACTATGATGGAGCTGGGAGTAATCAGGTTGCTCATGTCTGTTAAAGTGTCTCTTAAAAATTGGAGTGCATTCTGATTGGGTGCATAAATATTGATAATTAACATCTCGTCATATTGAGTACTACCTTTAACAAATATAAAGTTACCATCATTGTTCTTACTCACTTTTGTTGGTTTAAAACCTATTGTATCTGCAAATAGTATTGCAACACCTGCTTTTTCCTGCTTTCCATTAGCCTGGAAGATAGATGACCGTCCCTTCACCCTGAGTCTAAGCTTGTCTTTTAAAATAAGGTGCATTTCTTGTATGCAACAGATATCTGGCTTGAGTTTTTGTATCCAATCAGCCAGCCTGTGTCTCTTTAGAGGGCAGTTTAAGCCATTTACATTGATTGAGACTATTGATAATCTTGGCATAATTTTGGGTGTCGAGTTTTTTGAAGGTTCATTAGACATCTTTGATCCTTTTGTTGCTGTGGAGATTGGAATTAAGTCAAAATTTTCTTGGTGGTCTTATTTATGTGGTGGAGGATTGTGTTGGTCCTTATGGAGGATAGGTTTGAGGATATCCTAGAGGGCTGGTTTAGTAATGGCAAATTTCTTCAACATGTGAATATCATTAAAGTATTTAATTTCTCCATCATAAATGAAGCTCAGTTTAGCTGGATGGAGGATTCTGGGTAGAAAGTTGTTTTGTTTTAGAAGGTTGAAGGTCGGTGACCACCGTCTTCTAGCCTGAAAGGTTTCAGCAGAGAGATCTGCAGTCATCCTAATATTCTTCCCCTTGTAGGTTAATGTTTTCTTCCATCTAGATGCTTTCAGGATTTTCTCTTTCATGCTAACTTTAGTGAAGTTGATTATGATATGCCTGGGGGATGTCTTGTTTGGGTTGAGTTGTGCTGGGATTCTGAAGATGTCTGCTATCTGAATTTCAGGGTCCCTTGGCATGTCTGGAAAGTTCTCTTTCATAATTTCATTAAGGAGTGCCTCTGTGTTTTGTGAAGCAACTTCGTCACCTTCAGGCATTCTTATGAGGTGAATATTAGTTTTCTTCAAATTATCCAAGATCTCTCTGAGTGAGAGATCTGTTTTTGTTCTCCATCTGTCAAAATCTTTGGAAGTCTAGGTGCGTTCAAAGTCTTTGTCTTCAGTGTCAGAGATCCTATCTTCTGCCTCCTCCATCCTCTGACGGAGGGATTCAACCGTGCTCTTCAAATCTGCAACCTCTTGTTTCAGTGTATCGTAATCCTTGATCATTTTATCTTTGAAATCATTGAATTCCTGGGACAACTTTTGAATGATTTGAAATTCTAGCTCCCTCTTTTCCTCCAACCTGTTGATCTTACTCCCTATCCAGATTCTGAACTCAATTTCTGACATTTCAGATATCTGTTTATGTAGTGGGTCTTCCATTGTGTCTATCCCATCCTTCTTTGGGGACGTTAATCTACTCTGGTTATTCTGGTTGCCAGAATTTTTCCGCTGATTCCGTCCCATGTTGAATTTGCACCTTTCGGAAACCATCCCTAAAACTGTTCTGCCAGTGGCTTCTTCTAGTTTTCTCCTGGGCACAACCCGGCAAGACCCTGGGAAGCGGGGCCAGCAGGTGGGGTGATGCAGCCCACCCCTGCAGGAGTCAGTGTCGCTGTCAAGGCCCTGGGAGGCTGGCGCAACCTGCCCCAGTGGAGGTCAGTTGTCCTTACTGACCACCAAAGCCCCGGAGGCAGATGCACAGCTGGCGGGATGGCGACCCTCTCAGGCAGGAGCTGCTGGCTACCGCAAGCTGGCAAGGCCCCAGGAGGCGGGCGCGTGGCTGTGGGACCTGCCCCAGGAGAAGTCAGTTGTCCTTGCAGGCCACCAAATCCCCAAAGGTGGGTGCTCAGCTGGTGGGACGGTGCAACCCTCTCTGGCAGGAGTTTGGCAGTGATAGTGTACTGGGAGGTCCTGCGAGGCAGGCACGTGTCTGCCCGACCTGCCCCAGCAGAAGTCAGCTGCCCTCATAGGCCACGAAGCCCCAGAGGCGGGCACGCCACTGGTGGGATGACGTGACTCTTCCCGGCAGAAGCTGCTGGTGACTGCCAGCCCACAAGGCCCTGGGAGGCGGGCATGAGACTGTGCAACCCGCCCAGCAGAAGTCAGTTGCCCTCACTGGCCACCAAAGCCCTGGAGGCTGGCGCGTGACTGGCAGGACAGCACAACCCTCTCAGGCAGGAGCTGGTGGTGATCCAGGGCCAGGGGGCCCCAGGACGCAAGCGCGAGGCTGCTCTACCTGCCCTAGCAGAAGTCAATTGCCCTCACCTGCCGCCAAAGCCCTGGAGGCAGGCAAGCAGCTGGCGGGACTGCGCGTCCCTCCCTGGCAGGAGTCAATGGCAGCCGCGAGCCAGCAGGGCTCCGGGAGGCAGGGGCGGCTCAGTGACCCGACCCAGCAGAAGTCAATCACTGTCAAGGGCCACCAAAGACCTGGAGGCGGACACCTGGCAGGGTGTGTAGCCCTCCCTGTTCGGCATCAATCCCGGTCACTGGCACCAAGGTCTCAGGAAGTGCAGGTAGCAGCCGGGGAGACAGCTGAGCACAGAATGCGCTGACTGAGGGGTATCCATCTGCACGCAGAAAGCATGGATCAAGCAGTTCTCCCGTGAAGGACTGGGACAGGGGCTTGGTCTTGAAAGGGTCGGTGGATGCTGTTCTTGGGTCTCCTCTCCCTTTCTCTGTCGGCAAGGGGAGGGAGAGTGGACTGGAAACTCAAAATGGCAGTGCGAATGCCAGTTCCACTTTTCTGCCTGGGGGAGGGTGTTCCGAGTCTCAACTGGGTTCCTCCCGGGCAGTAAACTTCCCTGTTGGCAGCTCTTACTCGTGGAGTGAGAGAATAGGTCCTCAGTTTATCGGTGGCCTGTAGGAGAATCGGAGGAGCGGTTGAAGAGGAAACAAAGGAAAAGCACACCCTTCTTGGGGGAGGGGATGGGCGCTATTCCTTTAGCTGATTTATGTACCTGTGGATTGTCCTCTAGGAGTCTCTGCCTGTCTCAGAAGAGGTGTCCTGCCGGTATCACTCTTCTCTCTCAGCTGGGCTCCCAGTTTTCGACTTTGTTGGGAAATTCTCTGGACTTGATCCTTTCCTCTGAACAGGAGCTTCTGTTGGAGACTGGCGCCTGTCAGCCATCTCGACCATTCCCTGATATCCCATTTGTAATAATCACGCATCATTCCTACAGGTCCCCACTGAAAGAAGCCAGTGATCCTTAGAGAAATGGCTGATTCCAGGTCTAGGACAGAGAAAATCCAAGAGGAGCTTGGACCATCTTGTGTGAGAAACTTCAATGTCCTAAAAGCGGAATGAGAGTATGTCAAAAGTGAAGAGAATGCAGCTAGTGTAAAACTCCAGTGGCTGAATTTGGGGAACTTAAATATTAAATACAAATTATAACATTATAATGCATTGAAGAGGTATACACCCTTCGTTTCACATTGATGTTTTGGTAAGAAATGGGATAAGAAATGCTTTCCAAAATAGCTAAGAAATTTTTGATAATTTTTTAGTAATTTCAAGGGAAGGTCTGACAGACATCTTTTTTTTTTTTTTAAATTAAATCATAGCTGTGTACTTAATGCAATCATGGGGTACAATGTGCTAGTTTTAGATACAATTTGAAATATTTTGATCAAACTGGTTAACATAGCCTTTATGGCATTATCTTAGTTATTGTGTTAAGACATTTATATTCTACATGTAGTAAATTCCATACGTCCATTGTAAGATGCACCATAGTTGTGGTCCCACCAGTTACCTACATCCACACATCCTCCCCTCTCCCCTCCCCTCAAACCAGAAATTGAAGTCACATGATTAGCAATGGGACTGATCAACTTCATAGACCACTTAGTGGAATGCAGTGAGAAAAACACAGGATCCACCCAGGATATTCCTGCCAAAGATTGATGCCTAAATCTATCCTTGAGGAAAAACAAATCCAAATTGAGAAATATTCATCAAAGTAGCTGATGTATAATTATCAAAAGTGATACGACCAGGAAAGTGAAGGAATAACTGTAGGATTGTTCTATACCAAAGAAAATTAAACTAATATGGTAACATGTCCTTCTGGACTGCATTAGTGTTCCTAAGACATAATGGAGACAATTGTCAAAACTTGAAATGGACCCAAGGATTAGGTGAAGAAATATATTAATGCAAATTTCTTGACTTCATGGTTGTATTGAATTATGAAGTGTAATTTTAATTTGTAGGAAATGGGTAGTAAAATCTTGGAGCGTGGGGCTGTCAGATCTTCAACTTACCCTCAAATCATTCATGGGAAAATATGTTTTGCTATAATGATGATAATGTCTTTTATTAATATTTTATTTTATTTTATTTTTGTGTCAAACTGTTAGGCATTAGACATGTTTCATATAGACACTTTATTCTTTTTCTGAGATAGAGGCTCACTTTTTATTCTGGGTGGAGTGCCATGGTGTCAGTCTAGCTCACAGTAAACTCAAACTCCTGAGTTCAAGTGATCCTCCTGCCTCAGCCTACCTAATAAGTAGCTGAGACTATGGGTGCCCACCACAAGGCCCAATTAAGTTTTCTGTTTTTAGTAGAGACGGGTCTTGTACTTTCTCTGGCTGGTCTCAAACTCTTGAGCTCAAAGAATCCTCCCACCTCAGTCCCCCAGAGTGGTAGGATTATAGGTGTGAGCCACTACACCCAGCCCATACTTTGTTTTTGTAGGGGTTGAGGCAAAGTACTAATTATAATATTTCTGTTTGATATTGTTCATTTTTTCAATCCAAAACATTGCTCTTGAATTCATGCTAAAGTTATTGTAAACATTACAAATTGTCCCTGTCCCATCATCAAGACCACTAAATGACCAGCTTACTACAGATACACAGAAAACACCATGTTTCCACAAAGGATGTGTCATTCACATATGTCCTCGTCCAAAGCCATAGTTGGACAGTGAATTTAATGAACTTCACATTATTCTTTTGGGGGGCAGTTACATATTCTACTTTGTCCTTGGCTTCTTAAATTAGAATGAAATCTATGGCAAATTATCCTATCTATGTGATTATTTAAAAATTTCAGTTCTCTTTTTTCTCCTCTAATAAAGGGCACAGCCTTGGAATTGGAGCCTAAATTAGGATAAACATGAGATGATGGTCAAGGAATAGTCTGAGAATTACTTTTGTCTAAGTAGGTTTAAGACCAAGACCATATTACCTAGGCAATTGCTCTGAGCTGCAGAAAGAACAGAAGGAAAGTCATATGAGGTTGGAGATTAAGCCACCAGCTTTTAGTGTAGCAGGGACAGCAGGTCCTTATGCCCTCAAGTGGTGGTTCCAAGCATAGACAATCCTGTCTGTTCAACAGAGAGGGCCAGCTTGTATGTGCACCATGGTCCTGATGTCATCTGTGTCATTGATGACCCAGGGGATAAGCTGTAACATAAATGAGCACGTTATTTTTTTAATTTCAGATGATTATGGAGATATATAGAGTTTGGTTACATAGTTTACTTTTGTATAGTTAAAGTGAATGTTATAGCTGTGTCTTTCACCTAGAATGTGCTATATACTTGTGCAATATATCTGTTGGATGAGAATTTACCCATCACCTCGTTCCCTTTCTCCCAACTTTTGAATTTCATTGAGTTTGGCTTCCATGAGTGTATCGGTGTTGATCCATTAGTTCTAATTTGGTATTGAGGCCATGTGGTGTTTGTTTTTCCAACACTTGTGATACTTCACTTAGGAGAATGGTTTCTAATTATATCCAGGTTTCTGCACAGCCAAGGACACAGTGGTAGAAAGTATTTGCATGCTAAATATCTGACAAATGACTGACAACCAGAATCTACAAAGAACCCAACCAAAGCATCAAGAAAAGATCAATCAACCCCATTAAACCTTGGGCAAGAGACATGAACAGAAACTTTTCTTTCAAAGATGGACTGATGGCAAACTTGATTCCTTTTAATTTCTTTGTTTTCAAAATGTATTCTTAGGGACACCATTTAGATCAATTTTATTATGTAAGAAATAAAAATCATGTAATTTATGAAAATGAATACATTTTGAAATGCATCTAAAAACATTATTAACATTATTTAAGCTTATTAATTTAAAATGGTTGAAAGAATCAGAATCAGTTTTTTAAATTTTATTTTATTGAGTCAAATACACATAGATTATGAATACATTCATGCATTTTCAAGTGAAAAGCTGTGAATGACCATCTGAGAACCATGGAGTACAGCAAAGTGAGGTCCCCATTCCAGAGAAATGCTTAAGTAGGCAGAAAAGAGAGGAATTAGTAGGATTCTAACATTTTTCATAAGCGACTAGTCCATGAGGGTCAGCCATTTAACTAGTGAAAGCTTGTTTTCACTTCCTTTCCAATTTAAAAGAGTGTATTTAACTTTGCATATTCGACAATGTGATAGGCATGAATTCTTTCTATGAGAAAGGAAGGGGGGAAGACAAGCTTATACTCAAAATCAACAGTTAAGAGGGGAGCTATCTCCCCTGGTGCTCTTTACTCACAACATTTTATAAAATAATTTAGTTAGGAGAAGGCTGATCTATAATCAGAGAAGAAAAGGTCACAGCTACCTGGGCTACAGCTGCCTGCTTATGTGATTCAAGTCTCATAATCATATTCCCTTAAGGTTCAAAATATTTCAGAGTCCCAAGAGCTTAGATTTTGAAATACTTATGTTCATATTTTCCTCCTTTTTATCAAGATCTTTTGAAGAAACCATCAAACCATGAGTTTAATGGTTTGACTTTTTTATGTTCAGGAGTTTTGGTCCTGGGAATGTTCATTCCTAAGGTGACCTTCTTTCTTTATTATGTTTGAGGGTTTCATTCCTATTTGTGACTCAAGTTGCTGTCTACTGGTATTTCTTGAGATTCTAAAAGACTTCTTTTTGAATTTCTTCTACGGCATGTATGGCTTATCTGCTATTAATGAATCCATCCTTGTTTAGTAATGAATATTTTTACTTTTCCTTTATTTCTGAAGAATATTTTCAATGAAAATACAATTTTCAACTGCCATCCTTTGTTCTTTATTCAGCATTTAATTATGTAATTATGCTGTCATCCAGCCTTTATTGGTCATGATGATAAATTGTCAGTGGCTTTATTATTATTCCTCTATGTACAGAAAGCCAATTTTTCCTTGATGCATTTAAGATTTTCTTTTTGTCTTTCAACATTTAGACTCTAATATGTTCAGTAAGGAATGTAACAGTGTTCATCCTGAATAGATTTTATTAAGTTCCTCTTATCTGCAGAATAATGTTTTTCATTAATATTCAAAAGATTTTGCAATCATCTCTTCAAATTTTTTTTCAGATATTCTCCTTTCAATTACACATTTGTTAGTATTCTTCACATTGACCTATCTGTCTCTGAGGTCTTGATCATTTTCTTTTCAACTTTATTCTTTAGGTGGATTGATTTCAGTTAGTCTTTTTTCTCTTTCACTGATTCTTCTGCCCTCTTAAACTTCTGTTTGACCCATGAAGTGAATTTTACAATTGGGTTATTGTACTTTACATTTCTAGAATTTCCATTCAATCATTTTCATACATTCTCTATTTAACATCCCTATTTGTTGAGTCATTATTTTTATATTTGTCTTTTTGTATTGTTGAGCATAGATGAAAAACAATTATTTGAACATCTGTTTAATAACTGCTTTGAAGTCAATCTTTAGGATAAGTCAGAATCAGCATCCACTGACTACTTTTGTTGTTGTTTTCTTAATGTTAGTCACACTTTTCTGCCTTTTAGAATTTTTTTCAAATTGAAAACTGAACATTTTACATAATACACTCCTGTACCTCTCTTTGAACTCTATTTCACTTTTCTGAGCATTGTTGAGTTTCTTTTCCATAACTTGCCTAGATTTAGAATGACAAATTGAATGCTCCACATTGCTATCTGACCATTTTTACCACTGGTCATTTTTATTCTTATTTTTAATATTTAGCTTGGATTGGAATTGTGCATGCATTTTCACCGATTAGTAGTCATCAATGATCAGGGCTGAAGTTTAGGTCAAATACCTTCAACTCATAAATCTCCCATCCACCAATAAATCTGTGTATGCTTTGAGGAGCCTCTGCAAAATGCATCCAGTTCTTTTTTCCTCTGTTTTTACTTTACATGCCCCCACATCTCTGTAATTCATAACTAAATCTTCTAAGTCACCAGGAATGTGTGCAGAGATTATCTCAATAATTCCATGGCTCCATTATTTTTAGGAATTAACCTTTAAGTTTCAGCAGGTGTACCACATGGTCAAAGCTGGGGGGTCAAAGCTATTTCATTTTGTTTTGTTTGTTCTTGTTTTGGTTCATTTCTTATGTATGCCATCAGCATTACCTGGTAACCTTGAAGGATCAAACTCTACTTTCCACCCCAACTCACTTCTGCCCCCAGCAGCAAGCTCCTAGATTTTGCTGCTATCCTCTGCAGTTCTTGCTGGCTTAGCTAGGGTAGAAAAGAGAAGTCCCAGCAAAGACACAGCCTTTCCTATTCTGACTTAAAGTACTAGTACTTTAAAAGAATTTATATTTCTCTAATTTTTGATGCTTTGTCAACTTCCAGAATACTGAAGTAATTTTGATGTATTGTCAGTCCTACAGCTTTTACATTTTTGATTATTGTTTATTTTTACCTAAAGTGTATAATGCACTTATTGTTATAGCATAAGAGGAGATGCCATCTAAACTGAATTTAAATAAGTATAAAGGCAGACTAAAAGGAAATTGGGGTATGGACTACCATAATTAATTTTGCGGTTGAGAATTTGGACTCTACACACTTGGAAAGGTAAAACCAAGTTCTTAATAAATATTGAACCCTAATTCCTAGATTTTGATGTTCTCATTTGAATATACTCACAATGTTTAAAGAAATCCATTCATATGATAGTATTGAACAAATATGTGAATATACTCTGCATAATGAGAGCCAGGATTGCCTTTAAAAGAGAAGAGAATTACAAATAAGGAAAAGTGAAAAATACAATGAATGTTGTGAGATTGTTTAATACAAATTAATGCTTTTTCATAATTTTAGTTAGTTTTATTTATATGATATAATTTATTTTAAAATCCATTTAGACTCAAAAGTTGAAAAATACACTAAGAATTAACCCAATACATATTTATCACAGATTCCTGTAATACAAGCCACATGTATAAACACAGTATAAGTGTCAAAACCTGAAAATCAACATAGATCCAGTACTATTAGTTAACTAATGTACAATCCAATGTAGATTTTGCTGTTTTTCCAGTGATGTCTTTTATTTTAACTTCCAGAATAAGATCCAAGAGCCCATGTTGTGTTTAGTTTATGTCCTCTTGTCATCTTCTAATTTGGGGCAATTTTTTAGCTTATTTTTCTTTCGTGAACTTGAAACTTTTGAATTTTACCGATCAGTTATTTTGGAGAATGATCCTTAATACAATTTGTTTGTTGTCTTCTATTGATTTCACTGAATTTTTCATTTTTTTGCAAGAATGTTACAGATGAGATATATCCTCAGTGCATCATATCAGGAGTTGCATAATGTCAGCATACTTTAATAGTGATGATGACCAGTAAAATTCTTTTGATGAGGAAGACTACCTAATGTGGCTTTGGACAAAATATTTTTGAATTAGATCTAAGACTTTCTCATGAGTCTGTGCTAAGTTCATCTTTAGTGACAATAATGGTTATTATGGTGCTAAATATTACAATGATAGTAATATCAAATTAGTAACAGCATATATAATATGTTAGCATTGTTCAAAATGTTTTATCTTGCTTAAATTTTAAATATACTTATAAGATGAATACTATCATTGTCACAGTTTCACAGATATGAAACTGTGTTTCACAGATATGAGTCAGAGGGAGGTTTAAGAACTTTACTGTCACTCTATATACAAGCACTGAAGCTCTAGCTCTAACCTAAACAGTTTGTCGTCAGGGCCTGCCATGATAACATCTGGACTATTGGTCAGATATTGATTGGCTATGGAGGAAACTCTAATTCCAAAACAGATGAAAATTCCATTGAAACCTGGAATAGCAGGAATACACTGTTTCTATTGAACCTGGAAAAAAGATGGGAAAGCAAAAAAGCTTAAATACTCTGGAGAGAACATCATATTTATAAAGAATTCATGATGGAGAATAGACTTAAACTCAAGGTATGAAACTGTAAGTATTTAAGGAGAAAAAGTTTGAAAAATTCATATTGCCATTGGCCTAGGCAAAGAATTTATGAAGAAGTTCCCAAAACAATCACAGCAACAACAAAAATAAATAAATGGGACTTGATCGAATGTAAAAGCTCCTACAAATCCAAGGAAACCATCACTAGAGGAAATAGACAATCTGCAGAATGGGAGAAAATATATGCATGTTATATGTCAAATAAAGGGCTGACAACAAGAACCTACAAAGACCTCATGCAAGAAGAAAACAAACTATCTACTTAAAAATGGACCAAAGACATGAACAGAAACTTTTCAAAAGAAGATAGACTAATGGCCAACAAACAAATGAAAAGTGCTCAAGACCTCTAATTATCCAGGAAATTCAAATCAAAACCACAAACCAAATCAAAACCAAATCAAAACCAAACCAAACCAAATCAAAACCAAATCAAAACCAAATCAAAACCAAATCAAAATCAAATCAAAACCAAATCAAAACCACAAGTTACTACTTACCTCTAGGGAGAATAGCTTTTATCAAAAATCACAAAACAACACATTCTGGTGTGGATGCAGAGAGATAGGAGCACACTTACACTTGTAGTGGGACCACGGATTAGTAGGACCTCTATGGAAAGGAGACTAAAAAAACAGTCAAAGAAGGAAAAGTAGAGCTACAATTTGATTTAGCAATCCCATTCTTGGGTGTTTACCCAAAGGAAAGAAGACATTTTATGAAAAAGACACTTGAACTTGGATGTTTATAGCAGCACAATTCATGATTGCAAAGATGTGAACACAATCCAAGTACCTATCAATAAATGAGTGAATCAATATCGTGTTATGTATGTATAATGTGAAAAACTACTCAACTCTTATAAAATGGTAAACTAATACCGCTTGTATTAACCTGGATGGAATTGGAGACTAGTCTTTAAAGTGAAGTATGGAAAGAAGAATGAAACAAGAAGTGAAGTATGGAAACAAGAATGGAAATAGAAACACTGTGTGTGCTCACTATTAAATTGTAACTAATCAACAACATTCGTATTAGAAATAATGCATATACAGAAATACACAGATGGAAATCATCAAGTGGGGTTGGGAAGAAAGAGTAAATTCAAACCTAATGAGTACAATGCATACAATCTGGGTGATGGGCACACTTATAACTTTGATCCAAACTTTACAAAAACAATACATGAAACCAAAAAATTTGTCTATCTATAATATAAATTAAGATAAATCAATTTTTTAAAAAACAGAATGGTTTTATAAGTTCATGAGGGTGAATGGAGGTTTTCAAAACTGTTAGGGAAAAGAGGGCCTGAGTCTGGGTGATGGATGTGTTGTGCAGATCCCCCTGGAGTATACATTAGGGCTCCACCCATGGAATATTCCTCTGGCTGCATGGACAGTACTGTCTGTCTTCTGGGAAATGATAGCAGTACCCTGAGGGCCCAGAGTCAGTGTCCTTCTCCTCTGTGTCATTGTGGTCATCCTTGCACCCACACTGCTAGAGATAGTTGAGTATCACTCTGAGTCAGCTTAAGAATCCCATGGAAAGATCACTAAGCAGCAAGTGAAGGTATATTGCAAGATAAAGCTCTGATCAACTTTTCATTCCTACCTAATATAATCAAAGACCAATGTGTGAAAAGAGAGAAATGGGACCTCAGCCTCCTATTTTATTCTGAAAAGACTTAGGTCCAAAAAAAAGAGAGAGAGAGAGAGAGACGTGGGTCAAACACAATCTCACTAAATCAAGATTATTGCTGAAATAAGGAATACAGAAGGATTAAATTATTTGAGCAAAGATAAAAATTCCACACTCAGGCTAAAATAAGTCTTTGTTTTCCTGATCACCTGGCTGAAAGTTGACCAGTATGCTATTTATACATCTTGCCATAGGTAGATGTATTTAACTAAAACTGAGGACATAAATGTGAACGTTTAGTAATCCATTTAGTAATATTGTAAGAGGACATTAAAACAAAGCATTATTTGAATAATGAGAGTAAAATTTGCCTCATTTATGGAAGGATGTACATATCCTAGTAAAATCTCTCCAAATTTAATGGTTACTAACACTTAGCATTTATTTTCAGGCTCATGTTAACATCTGACTGATTAGGGTGGTCAGCACAGTGGTTCTACTGTGGGACACCAAGTTTGCCTCCAGCCTTTGGGATTGTATTTGATCTGGGACCAAGACAATGACTGTATAAGGCAAAACATTTGATTGGCAGATAGCAGGACTGAAGAAAATCCCTGAATAAAGTGAAGCAGAAAAATTAAGTGCAGGAATCTACCTCTAACTTAGTTGCACACAGTTTTAGTTTATCCTTTCACTTTATTAATTTATACAGTTTCTGAAATATTTACTGCACTTAATTTTCAAGGTAGTTTTCCATGAAAAAATAGTCATGTTTTTCAGAATTTTTATTTCTACAGTATAAAATCTTTTTCAAATATAATTTTGCATTAAATAGAAATAAAGCCGGACATGTTTACAGCACAGGACTTTTTCTCAATGGAAAAGAAATATCTTTCATTAAAGTAAATGCCATTTAACATGCAGTCACTTAAAAACATTGTTGATTACCTGTTAATTTATTAAAATGAAGGCTGTCATTCACCATGCCTGAGATGCATTTGCTACTTTGCAGGTGTGACCTGCTCACAGGGATCAGCACTGATGCTGCACTGGCATCCGGACAAACGTTAAGTAGCAAAGTTTGCCTATTGAGGACAATTTCTGCTATATGCATCTTTAGGTTTTTATGTTTGTTTTGTCAAGACAGGTCTTTCTATTTGTTTGTCAAATGATTGTTATCATTATTTTTTGCAATTTTCTCGTTTTTCTGCTTATCCTATGGCTTAATAGCATTTTCTTGCAATGATCACAGACTTCTTAGTAATAAGTGAAAGTTCACTCAAGTCTATGCTGACACCATCTTACACCTGAAAAGTTTTGAGAGTTGGGGAAATATTGACCTTACTTGGCATCACCATTATTTCTGGATGCACACGTGCCCAATTCCCTTTCTCCTCTATGGTTTTTTAGGGAGTTACTCGATGAAGGGCCCTCCCTTCATATGTTAAAGTCAAAAGAAGATGATTCGATATGTATGAACAACTGAAGGCTGACACTTGGACAAATATGAGGAATGGGGGCTCCTCTGGGAAGGAGCTGTACCAGCTGAAAGCAGCCGCATAACCCCCTTTGGGCTTCCCAGGCTCGTCTGAGGACCAAGTGGTTAGGGAACCCACAACTTCAGTGGCAGGTAGCCTCCAGCTACTGACAAACCACCAAAGATTCTCTGTGTCTGGCACCAGCATCCCTGACAATCCTAC
>NW_003852542.1:222203-231254 GCF_000181295.1 Otolemur garnettii | reverse complement strand
TGTGAACAGCAGAGCTGGGTATTGTACCAACGGCTGACTCTACCTCATGTCCTTCCTGGGCCCTGTTACTACTGATGCTCCAATCCTACTATTCTTATTTTTGCAGAGCAAAAATATTTCCTTATATTTTGTAAGTTCTGTTCACTATAACATACATTGTTTTTTCACACTTGGCCATTTATTTTTATAATCCAGATTTGGGATTCAGAAATCACATTTTACTTCAACATGACTTAGACTGATCAAAGATTTTGACACTTGACTTTTGATTTTGAAATAGATGTAAAATAGTTAAAATCTAATAATTGGACAGTTTTATTTGGGTACTCCCAGAAACAGTGTAAAATGCTGGATCTGTCCCTTATTACAGAGACTTGTGTTAAAAACTGGGGTGTCGAGTGTGAAGGTAGGTTGAGGTGAAGGACGGAGCCCATACCACTAATCCAATCCAGCTTCATGTGCACTAGTAGCTATTTAACCAAAATGACATAGAAAATTATGTTAATTTTAGACTGCTATGAGTCAGCCTCAGTGGCAAAGCTGTGATGCTGACTTGATTTAATTGAAAAGTAAATGCAGGCCAGGCAGGGAAGATTAGGATGAGCTTCCACTCACTTTCTCTTCAGTCCTGTCTGGTTGTCAGGGGACACTTCAACCCCTCATTCTCCTCGAGGTTCCACCAGGCCAGGCTGGCCCAGATGACAGGTCCTGTGTGTGCTGTCTGAGATGAAGATGGGGCCTCACCGTCCAGAGCATTCTCCTGTAGCCTGTTACCCTGAGTTCCTCACAACTCAGGCTATGGTGCCTGCTCACCAGACAAACAACACTGGTGGGCAGCTGGGCCACCCAACAGGGAGGTTTGTGTTTGGGGCTGTATCACTGTGTGAGGATATTCTAGAGTTTGCGAGCAGTAATAAACCCCAGCATCCTCAGCCTGCACCCTGCTGATCTTCAGGGTGAAATCTGTCCCTGACCCACTGCCACTGAACCGGTCTGGGACTCCAGAGCCCCGGTTAGAACCCCGGGAGAGGTCAGGAGCTGTGGAGACCTGCCAGGCTTCTGCAGGAACCAATGCAAATAGGTGTATCCATTACTGTGCAGGACGCTCTTACTAGCCCTGCAGGAGATGGACGCCGGCTCTCCAGGGGTGACAGCCAGGGAGAGTGGGGTCTGCGTCATCACAATATCCCCACTGGATTCTGAAAGAAGGAGAAAGAAATGCAAGGTTATCTACAAACATTCGTAGACATTTTTTATTCTTTATTCTAGGTTAAATTATTTTTCATGTGTGCAATTTTGTCTCAGGCCCTCAAAATATTCAATTTGAAACAGAACAGAGATTTTCAAGCCATGAGAGAACCTCTAGAGGTTCCTCATATCTTATCCTCTGTCTGAGTCAGAGTTTTCACCAGAGTTTTCACAGCTCCTTCTATATCGTTCCTGATTCTCTCAGATCTGAACCTCATGCTCTGCATCCCGGAGGACAAGACATGCACATCTAACACGTGCACAGAGCACACATGAGAGGCAGTGGGCTCAGAGCTCCCCCTCCCACCCATCTCCTTCCTCATCTCCTTCTGTCCTTACCAGGGACCCAAAGCATTAGCAGCCCCAGGAGCTGAGCAGGGAGCCTCATTGTGAGAAGTTGGACTGAGGAGTCCAGATCAGTCAAGGCAAGGTCAGAGCTGAGCTTTTATCTCAGACACAAAAAGGAAGGGAAGGTTCTCCCCAGGGGACAGTATGCAAATCCCCTGGTGGGTGCAGTGGTGTGGGAAGAAATAACATGAAGACTCTCTTACAAGCAAAGTGATGGGAAATATTGTCTGGGTTTGGACGAGAACTAATAGAGAAAAGTATCTACTCTGCCTCAGTAGGAGAAAGGACATATTTGATTTTTCCTTCTTTTTTCTACACTTGTTTTTCTGCATTTTGCTGTGTACATTACAATTTCTGAATTGAAGAGTTTCTGTTTGTTGTTGCATTTTGGCATTTTAGCTGTGATGTGTGTCATTTTGAGTGTATTGTGTTTCACTGGAATGTGCTTTGTTGAGTTTGTTTGATCCATGTGTTCTGTAACGTTTGAAAAGTTTTTGCTATTATGTTTCCATATATTTTTCTCAGCTCTTTTCTCTCTCAGGTCTCCTTGTCACTTCCATATACATTTGCCTCTAAAACTCTGAGGACCTGTTCATTTGCTTTAACCTTTTTTCTTTAGAAAATTTCTAATGATCTATTGTTCAGGTCACTGCTTCTTCTGCCATGGTCAACAGTTTTCATGTCTATCTAGTGAATTCTTCAATTGGGTTTTTGAACTTTTCATTTCTAGAATTCTCATTAGTTCTTTTTTCAAAACTTCTACTTCTGTACTTAAAATCTCTGTTTGTTGAATAATTTTCTTCTTATTTGCCTTCTTTAGTCTTTGATCCTATATCAAAGATTAACAATTCTTTGACATCCATAAAATAATTGTTTTCAATTCTGTTTCCCATTTGATACTTAACTACTGATATCTCTTCTTTTGTATTATCATTATTTTTACCTTACAGGTTGAATTTCTGGGATCTGTCTCTCTGTCTGCACTGTTTACTAGTAATTAATGATTTGGGAGGCTTTGCTTACACATCAGAAGCTCATGATGCTTCTACCACTTCACCTGCATGTGATTTTGCAAGTTCATGAAGACTACAGCCGTTCTTATCCTCTGTGTTTACCACTCATCCTTCTTGGATCTCTGTCAATCCTAATACGTATGCAGAGATTAGCTCAGCAATTCTGCGACTCCACCATTTTCAGGAATCTACATTAGCTTTCAGCTGATCTATCACCTGGACCATCCCCTTGGACTAGCAAAGCTGTGGGCTTTCTCTGTTCCTCTCCTATAGACTTCACCACATGTAGCTGGAAACACTGAAAGATCTTGCTGCACTCCTCACCTGAACTCAGGTGGACCCCTTGGCAGCCAGCTGCTCATTTTCAGTGTCATTCTTGTGTTGGTACTACTGCAATTTTTCAGTT
This sequence comes from Otolemur garnettii, assembly GCF_000181295.1. Classification (NCBI taxonomy): domain Eukaryota; kingdom Metazoa; phylum Chordata; class Mammalia; order Primates; family Galagidae; genus Otolemur; species Otolemur garnettii. The sequence continues at coordinate 228,239 of NW_003852542.1, read as the reverse complement.
CTTACACACTGTTCTTTGATGAAAGCGAGCAGCCCTAGGAAAAAGGCCACAAACATTTCCAATTCTTACCCAAAGCTCCAGGACTTAATGAAGAATTAAAATTTCTCAATTTACTCTATGTTTTTGATTATTTTCAGAGCCCTGAAATGTTGTTTTATATATATATATTTTTTTTCATTTTATACTTAAATTATTTTGGCAGAGAGAATGCTACAATTTTTTTAAGACATCATAACCAGAAGTGCCTTCAAAAGTGAATTTTATTAAAATAATGCCACACTGAAAGGGAATGGGGATGTAAATTAGCTTAAAAAGTTTTTGAATAGAAAACACAGTGTTCATACCCTTGAGTTGAAGAGAAACAGAGCTCAAAACAAGTACTCAACTCTAATCTCTTGATTATTGCTAGGTATCCTCTGGCAATTTCAAAACATCTATAACCTATTCAAGATTAAGCAAATAAGTGAATATAGAATAGATAATCAGATGAAATATAGGATGATACCTGAGGAATTTCTCATTAAGGACTAACTCATGGTCTGTGCAGGACATTTTGGCATTCACCCGTAGTCCTAGCTACACAGGAGGACTGCTTAAGCCCAGAAGTCAGATGGCAACTTGAGAAACACAGCAAGACCCCATCTCTACAAAAATAACTATAATCAATAACACATACTTTTTTCTTACACTTATTTATTCTTGTTTGTATATTTCATTTAATTTTAAAATAATTTTAGTCTTACAAGAAGTTTCTACAATAACAAAGTTTGTCCAATATAATTTCACCTTTCCTTAACAATACACATCTTACATAACCATAGTATAGTGATAAAAACCATAAAACTAACATACACACAGTGGTATTAACTACAGATATGGATTTTCACTGATTTTTTCCCACTGATGCCTTTTTTAACTTGAAATGAAATTACAGTATCCCGCATTGCATTTAATTGTCATGTCTGCTTCAATTTGTCTTATTACTAGTGATGGTGAAGGAATGTGACTGATGAAATCTTTCTAGAAGGAAGTCTTGGGTAAAAAGAACCCAGACAAATGATTCTGCCACTCTTCCTATCTGGTTGTATGCCCACTTTATTAGGAATCATCTATTGCTATCTGAGCCTATAATTACATTTCCCTCTCCCCAGAATTTTATTCTTTAAACATTGGATGCCTGATCAAAATTATTTAAGAAATAAACCATGTTTATTCTTAAATGACAAATGATTCTGTCATATTTATTTGCATAGAAATACTGATATCCTGGAGATAGAAGAGAAATTGGATTATTAAAATATGGACGCTCACTCAATCCAACTCAGAGCCAAGGTGGCTGACTGTCCAAGATGAGGAACAAAAGACCAGACCTAGGACATCACAAAATAATTACAGCTGGGATGTTGTTCATAGGGAGAAACAAACTATAACAATTATAGAAGAAAATGTTAGAGAAACACTGGTAAGTATTAATGTAGGAAAAGAATAAGGACGAAGACTCTAAAACCAATCACAGCAATATCAATAAATTTAAAAGCTTGATTAAATTAAAACTGCTGGACGTGGGGCCCTCCATTCACTTTCAAGAGTGCCCACCGTTTCTACTTCACCCCAGCCTGGTTCTTCTCTGAGAGGAGCAGCTGCTCTGACATTGATTCCCTGGAGGAAGCAGCTACGATGCTGAGCAGAAGGGCTGACCCCACAGGGGAGCTTTGTGTTTAGGGCTGTTGCAGGGTCCCAGTGAGTGTCCTGCTCACAGAAGTACTGTGCAGCTTTGTGTTTAGGGCTGTGTAGGGTCCCAGTGAGTGTCCTGCTCACAGAAGTACTGTGCAGCATCTCCAGGCTCCACACTGGTGACTGTCAGGGAGAAATCTGTCCCTGACCACTGCCACTGAACTGGGAGGGGACCCCAAGAGACCTGTAGGACACCCTGGAGATCAGTAGTTGAGGCGACTGGAGTGGTTTCTGTGGACCCAGTTCAAGTAGGTGTTTCCATTGCTCCAGATGATTTACTGCTGTGTATTGCAGGAGATGGAGACACTCTCTCCCACGGTCATAGACACGAGGGATGGAGACTGAGTCAGCACAGTAGCCTCATGGGAAACTGGGAAGAAGAAAAGAAATGGTCTTACCACAAATGCAAAACAATAGTTGTGAAAGAAAAAGTAATTGCTACATCATATTCAGGTATTTTTCACGTAAATATGTCATTGTTCAAATTGTATCCAAAGTATTTTTTAAGTATCTGTCTTGTGAAACAAAGATGGGCATGTAATGCTTAGGCTTTGTCTCAGTTATCTCACACACTGGATGGGCATAGCCATCACATTTCTCACCCTGAAAATTACCTTTTTGTAAATTTGTGAAGAAAAAATTCCCTACCATGAATGCAGAGAACCAGGGGCCAGAGGATCTGTCCCAGCAAGACAATCCTGAGGACAGATATGTTAGCAGGGCTGTCAGATCAGATCTGTGAGTCTCTGTACAAAAGACCCCAGTCTCTGAGCCTCAGCTAAAGATTCTTATAATGAGAGAGAGAGAGAGAGAGAGAGAGAGAGAGAGAGAGATATGAGTGAGCTTGATCAAGAGCCTAAGCAGCAGGCTGTACACAGACACCTGGGGATTATCCAACCATGGGCTCAGGATGGGCACAGTCATGATTTAGGGGTAGATGTCTTGGGAGCTCTGTTGACATTCTGAGGATTCAAATGTGATCTTAAAAGTTTAATACCAGGACAAAAAGGAATCACAGGTTGGGGTTTTTCATTCTGTATTGAAGGATATCTCTTCTGACCATTTTCTTTCTTGAATGTAGTCATTGATATAAATTTAACAAAACAAACTGCTTTTCAGTGTCATTTTAGTCATTGATGGAGACAAGACTGTGCCCACAGTTCCTGCACAGCTGAGAAGTGAGTCAACACTAGTGTGGTCTCTGGAGTCTGGTCGTGGTTGTGGATGTGAACAAATGCAGCTGGACCTACATGTCTATAATTCCCTGGCCACTGGCTTGAGGAGACCCTGCAGGTGCTGCCCTTTCTCCCACCTGGATGAGAACACCTTGATCTCTGTCCTGATGCCCTTCAGTAACAAGAGCACACACTCCAGAGACCTGGCCCCACTTCCTTCCTTTATAGAGGGATGTGGTCCCACTCCCTTCCTTTATGGAGGGACCCTCCTGCTCAGACCTCTTCCTGTGTGGTGTCCTCCTTGCAAGTCACTTTCCCAGACTTCCACACGCTCTGCTTGTGATAGCTGGACTGGATATTAGTCAAGGACCCAGTGATTAGGCCCTTGTGGGTCTTCCCTAAGAGTTAACTGTTTTGTTGCCAGGGAGTCTGAGGAAAAATGGGAAGTGGGAGGATGTGTAGAATTATTGGATGAAAAAGTTAAATTATGAAATGGCACATAAAGTGGTAATGATAATAAAAACCCTCAAAATCAGTGTGGGCTCTGTCCCGGCTATTATTTCCAGAGATCCCTCCTGCCACATCACTGCTGTGCCTGTGCCCCCTCTTGTGGTCAAGTGAGGGGAGATACCCTGCGGGTTTTCTGTTACTTGACAGTGTCATTTCCAGTTTAAGGGGTATTTCTTTTTTGCACATTTCAACCATGACTTATTGTTTGTTTGCTTATGACGCATGAAGCAATCATTTGTGGTGTTTTGGTACTATACTATCCAAGACTATAGTCATGTTAGATAGTGGTATGCAGTTTTCACTTAGATGTTAATGGCCTAGGAATTAGGATTCTTCTACTATGTCTGGCATTCACATGCCAGCTAATATGTTGTAGCTCAACATTCTCTGGTTAATAAGGGAGTGACTGTAGAGTCATCAAACTTGGTTCCACAGTGATTCCGTTAATGTGTACTTCCATCATGCTTTTTTTTTTGTCCTTTCCCAGTCATGAGGAGACACCCTCTTTTACTTTCTCTTAACAGAGGACATTCTGGATTTTTATGAATGGCAGAGGGATGATTTATGGAGAGACTTAATTTTTCAAAACTAGTTGTTGAGTGCTATGTCTTAAGGTGGGAGCAATATTTCTGTGAACCACTCTGCTCTAGGCTCCATATCACACTCTGTAGCCTGCATGATTTTGAGCTCTGCTAGGCTCCCAGTGACCTGTGCCTAAGGAGCTCCCTCCCCAGGCCTGGTGCTCTCTGTACCAGGAGCCTGGCAGAGCTCAGAACCATGCAGGCTACAGAGCGTTGTATGGACCCTGGAGCAGAGTGGTGCACAGAAACATGGCTCCCACCTTATAAGGATCTGTGGTCCGGCAGATCTCACATTTTGTAATCTAAGAGTTTCACCTGAAGATAATTAATTTATAATTTATTAAACAATAATGCACACTTAGGGAAATCAGACCACACTCACCTTTGTTAAGGAGAGAATATTTTCCAATTTCATATAACAGATTACCTCAGGGCCTGACCGAACTTGCACCTGATCATTTAGGAGAGCAAATTTAACTGTCACATATATAGTTAAACTCATCTATGGAGTTCTTGGTTTGAATTACTTTATATTTTAAATTTCTATTTTATTACCTTATACAATTTTTGGCTACTAAAATTCTCAACCATGTCCTCTGATGCAGTAAGCATATGAGGTCTGATTACTCCAACATCTGCCAATTCTTTTGGTCTACTTGTTTTGCTTTGTTTTGTTTTCACATTTAAAAGCCACAATATAGACACGTCTTTTAGTCTATTTTGAAATATTGTACATGTTTGATGCTGTTTTTTTTTTAATTTTATACTTTTAATTATTTACTGTTTGTTGCAGTTACAAAGAAATCAAATTGATTTTTGTACCTTGGCCTTGAATTTAACGATTTCGTATTTTTCTAATTAATTCTAATAGTTTCTCTGTAGATTACTTGCATTTTTTCCTGAATCAATTCTTTCATGTGAATTATGAAGATGTTTTTCTTTTCACTATTTATCCTCTGCTGCTGGGCAGCCTCATTTTATATTATTGGATACCACAGGTGCACCTTCTGATGTATCCACATCTTTGAGTCTGATCCCACATCATTGCCAGATAAACTGTTTCTGAACCTGGCCATGCAGCCAAATCTGAAGATGAATCCAGGAATCAGAGTAAGAAACTTGTCCATGAGTTACTTTGGAAAATCGCAAGATTTCCTAACAGAGGCAGAGATGGTAAACAAGGAAATGCCACAGCAGCTGACTAGAAAGGAAGAAGCTGGAAGAAGAAAAATATTGAAGGACTCCTGGAGGGTTTTGTTTCATGTTCAATAACTGTGGAAGATTGGTACTACAGGTACTATATACTGTTGCCAGTGCTAATGTGCAAAATCTTTAGGCTCCATGATGCTGATGGTGAGAGAGAAGTTGGTTCCAGACCCACTGTAGCTGGAATTATCTGGGATGCCAGGGGGCCCTGGTGAATGCTCTAAAGAGCAGGATCCCAGGGCCTGCCTGATTTCTGTTGGTACCAGGCTAAGGACTTCCAACATCTGACTGATTTTCCCCAGGAGACAAAGACAGAGAGGCTGAAGATTGTGACATCACAATATCTCCAGTGGTATCTGAGATAACTGAAAATAAAACAGGAATGAAATGTCAATAGGTAATCAAGATCACACCCACTGTTTTTGCAGTAGAAACAAGATCATTTCTTTACACTGAGCTTTGATTATTGTGCTATGTGGGCAGAAGTAATAGGTACCAGGACCCCCAAATAGTGAGAGTTTTAATTGACATGCAGAGCTATCCCCTCACCTAGGAGCAGAATAACAGGCAGAAAAGCTGACCTGGGCCGTCCATGGTCCTATCTGAAGTCCTAAGTGAGCATCTCTTCCCCAGAGCACTGACCTAGGCACTGTTGTGAGCTCTGGACAGCAGGGTGGTTGGAGGCACATGCGGAGCACCTGAGGCAGGTGTACTGGGTTATGCTTTTCTATACCTGGAATGGAGAGTAGTAATTGTGAAGGAAAATATATTTGCATACATAAGCAATTTTTTAAAATCAACTGTCATCTGCTGTGCAGACCTCAGTCCCA
>NW_003852542.1:221016-221572 GCF_000181295.1 Otolemur garnettii | reverse complement strand
GAAGAGTTAAAATAAAATGAGACATTAATATAAACACTGACCCACCTCTTACCAGGTAAAATATAAATTAGAAGTAGACAATAGTCTATAAGTAAGAAATAAAACCGTAATGCTTTTATAAGAAAGCAGAGAAGAATATCCTTAAGCTGTAAGGTGGCAAAGATTTATTAGACAGTATGTACACCTAAAAACACAAAACACCCCCTTGCCTGCAGAGACAGTGAGAGGAGACCTAAGAGCAGCTTCCCCTCCACGCCTGCAGGACCAAGCCTTGTCCTGGCCCTACAGTTGAGAAACTTCTTGAGCCACACAAATGCTGACAGATCCAGCCACACAGAGCATGCCCTCATGTGAATGCCTGCCAGTTGGTCCCCTGCCCCCCAGGGCCTCCCAGGCACCACACACCTAGGACTGATCCAGCCAGCCAGCACATCCCCTTGTGTGGCTGGCTGCTGGTTGGTCCCCGCTCCCCTGGGGCTCCCCAGAGGACACCAAGCACTGATCGAGCCTTGCATTCAGCACTACAGGACTGGTGGCCCAAGAACTGCGAGAGGAC
>NW_003852542.1:202229-216347 GCF_000181295.1 Otolemur garnettii | reverse complement strand
CACGCCTATGATTTATCCTATAATGGAACATGTGAATCTTACTAAATGTAGAATATAAATATCTTAACACAACACTTAAGAAAATGACATGAAGGCTATGTTAATCAGTTGGATGAAAGTATTTCAAATTGTATATAGAAACAACCCACTGTACCCCATGATAGTATTAATGTACACAGCTACAACTTAATAAAATATAAGAAAAAAAAAACCCACAAAACAACTACAGGAAAAAATGATAAAATAGACTGCACCATAATTAAGAACTTCAAATTGATAAATATATAAGTAACACATATTAGAGCATACATATGATAAGTATAACATAACACGTAAACAAATATGCACACATGCACACACATGCACTTCTCCCAAAATAAGATATGCAATGGCCAATGAAAAATAAATTTGTGAAAAGTTACTTAACATCCCTCTTCATAAGGGAAATGTAAATTTTAAGCATGATGCCACTTTACATATTTCATACAGTTATAATGTGAAATCTCACAGTACCATCTATTCAACAATATTGACATCATCTGAAACTTTTAGTACATTTGATTGAATGTAAATATGTTCAGCCTTTCAGTAAATTATAAGCAATGTTTACCAAAGCAAAATCTATTCTAACCTTATAACTCCACACTCTGTTCCTAAAAATATTTCCAAAATGATGAGTGCATAAGTCCATCCAAGGCATGCTTGCGAAAACCATATTAATAATATGCCCAAACTGAAAATAATTGAAAAATGAATAAATGGTGTTATATTTATTAAGGAGAAAATTATTCACAATGAAGAGGAACAAATTACTACCATAAACACAAGATAGATAAAGCTTGAACATATATTGATCAAAGGAAGTAGGGCAATGAAGAGTAGATACTGTTGGATACCTTTCATATGAAGTTATAGAGAAGAGAAAATTGATGAATATTAATGGAAATTAGATGGTGATGCCCTAATGCTGGTGGATGGAGCAGAGAATTGAGGGAAAGAGCCTGGAGAGTCTATTGAGATGCTGGAGGCAGTCACATCTTAATCCAGGTAGTTGTTAGAGAGGGACATATGTTTTTTATCTATATTATAAGTTAATTAACTAATTAACTAATCAGTAGGAATTATGGAATCAGAGTATCAGGTCTTATTTCTATCTTTTTCCCTATGAGCCCTGGTACTTAGAGCTAGTAATTGTCTGAGAGCCTGTGTTTCTTAGCTATAGAAGTGTAATGTGGGGTTAATTGCACTAGGTAATTAAGCCCTTAGTACAGATTTAACACATAATTAAGGCTTCAAGATTTCAGTAGAAGACACCTGGTAGTATGGGTAGTGTTTCTGAGGTTGCTTTTATTGTTACTATTGTTATTATGGATATAGTCTCTCCCTCCCTTTCCCAACCATCTCTACCTAATTCTCTGCCTTTAAAAACATCTCATGTAGAGACTCAAAGACCAGGCAAAACACGAATTTTGTTGCAGGCCTGATCTACATATGTCATTTTTAAATTAATTCAAAGTTTGGGGCCTTGTGCTGTCAAGAAACAAAGTTTTCATAAGACTAGAGTTCCTTGCAGGATGTGTAAATGCTGTAAAACATTCTAAGAAATAGACCCTGCACAGCTGCTGGGACCTCATAACCTCACAACTTCACTGCACAGCCAGCCTAGGAGGCAGGTTTAGGCTCAGAGGTGTAACACGGGGGTGGGGTGGGGGGGGAGGAACTAGATAGTCCTGCTGGTCCACTGTAATCACTTGACACGAGTTACTAGTCTGATCTCCAATATTAGAGGTTGAGGAGGTATCATGACTCTTGGCACGTTGGATGCTCAGAAGGGCCAGTAGCCATGTGAGCTTCCATAGTTGAAATACATATTGTTAAGGCCATGCACAGACCTCCTTGGTGTTCAGGAATCTGGCTAAAAGAGCTGGGCAAGGTGACTTTAGTCTATGTGAAATATTATCTTAATTATTATGAAATTCTTGAAATTCTTGTTGAGTAATGGCCTTTAAATTATGGGAGGCATTTATTTTTTACTTTGGCTCATTTTGAGAATTCCAGTCATAGTTTTCCAACCAATCTTGTCTCTTCAGTTGTGTTTCTTCTAAGGCCTGATAATCTGCCAGAACCTAGAGTCTATGAGACTATGTCATTGAATTGCTTATCATTCTTTGCAGAGTGGCCATGAGATGTAAGCCTTGGAGACGTCCCACTGTTGTGATTTCTATTCTTCCAGGGTATCCTTGATGATGGGAGGGTGTGACCTCAGTCCAGGATGAACTTCTGACTAATTTCAAGGCATTGCTGTGTCTCCAAATTCAAATAATTCAAAAGCAGAAGGAGACACCTAGATTAACCTTGAAAATTGTGCTTACTTTCTATATATAAGCATATAAATATAAATGTATATATAAGCATGTACAGTTAACAATATATCAAATAACTATAATGTCTATGCACCTATATGTGTATTATAGACACATACACACATTTTTTAACAAAATAATATTTTATTATTTTTACTTTTTTCTTAGTTATTGTGTTAAGACATTTATAGTTTTCATTTAGAAAGATTCACATGTACCCTTGAAAGATAACCTATAGACGTGATCCCACCAATCACCCTCCCTCCACCCATCCTCCCCCTCCCTTTCCCTCCCTCTCCTCTTCCCCCATATTCTTGGGCTATAATTGGGTTACATCTCTCCTGTGAAAACTATAAATTAGTTTCATAGTAGGGCTGAGTACAGTGAATACTTTTTCTTCCATTCTTGAGATACTTTGCTATCTTCTCTTTTTACTCAAATATTATTCAGTTTTAATTTATAATGTCTTTGTGAATGGATTATTAAACATTAATAGAGGCCATATTTTTCTATTTTATAATTTTTATTTTTTTTTATTGTTTCAAGTATCAAGAATTAGGTTACAATGTTTGCATTTGTTAGATAAAGTCCCTCATAAAGCCATATTTTAATAAAATACATTTATCTGTATGGCCAGATCTTTTATTGGTTAACATTTGCCTACTAATGATTTTAGACAACTCAAATCTTAGTGGCTTATAACACCAAGCATGCCTTTTCATGTTCATGGATTTTCATGTTAACAATTTGACAGATGCAGGCAGGGCTCAGTTGGGTGGCTATATTGCAGGCCACTGAGCTTATTTCCATTTTTGTTTGTTTGTTTGTTTTTTGAGACAGTCTCACTATGTCACCCTCAGTAGGGTGCTGTGACATCACAGCTCGCAGCAACCTCAAACTCTTGGGCTCAAGGGAGTCTCTTGCCTCAGCCTCACAAATAGCTGGGGCTACAGGCACCCGCCACAATGCCTGGCTATTCTTTTGTTGCATATGTCATCATTGCCTAGGTAGCCCAGGCCGGGTATGAGCTCGCCATCCTGGGTATATGTGGCTGGTGCCATAACCACTGTGCTACTTGCACTGAGCCTGAGCTTATTTCCATTCTGTGGATTGTCTGATCTGCTGCCAAAGCTGAAGGGCAGTGAGTACTCATAGCACGACATTCTCACAGTGAGTACAGGGCTGAGCAAAATCCTCACACAAAGTTTCACAGACAAATATTTGATCATGCTATTGACAAATAATATTGTTTTTCATCTTTTACTGTCCTAAAAGATTTTAATTTTTCATTAATTAGAAGGCAAAGATGGGGGTATTTTTTGTAACATATGACTTTTTATGGAACTTTCTTAAAGGACCAGGAAAGGAGAGGAAAAAACTATTTGCCTCATATAAATGTCCCCTAAAATGTAGTTTCTCCAAAATGGGGGCAGAGGAAGTCAAACTATCACTCTTTGTTGATGATATAATGTTATACCTAGAAAACCCAAAGATTCAGCCAATACTCTTGAAATTGATAATGAAATAGAGTGATGCCTGTGGCTCAGTGGGTAGGGCACCGGCCCCATATACCAGGGATGGCAAGTTCAAACACAGCCCCAGCCAAACTGCAACAAAAAAATAGCCGGGTGTTGTGGCAGGCACCTGTGGTCCCAGCTACTCAGGAGTCTGAGGCAAGAGAATTGCCTACGTCCAAGAGCTGGAGGTTGCTGTGAGACTTGATGCCATGACACTGTACTGAGGGTGACAAAGTGAGACTCGATCTCTAAAAAAAGAAAAAGAAATACAGCAACATCAAGGATACAAAATCAGTGTATACAAATCAGTAGCTTTAATTTATGCCTTTCATTTATCTCACAATCCCATTATTAGGTATGTACCCAGAAGAAAAAAAAAATCATTTTCCCACAAGGATATTTGCACTGGAATGTTTACTACAGCTCAACTCACAATTGCCAAGACAAAGAAGCAACCCAAGTGCCCATCAACCTGTGAATGAATTAGCAAACTCTGGTATAGGTACACCATGGAGTACTGTTCAGCCATAGGAAAAGATGGAGACTTTACATCTTTCATGTTTACCTGGAAGGGATTGAAACTCATTTTTTTAATGAAGTATCACAAGAATGAAAAAAAATGTATCTAATCTACTCAATTCCAATATGAAACCAGTATATAAACAACTGCAGCTTCAAGTGAAAAAACACATAAGTATATTATAGTGAGTGTGGAGAGGAGGGAATAGGGAACAGGGAGGATGGAGAGTGATTGGTGGTATCTCACCTAAGGTGCACAATGTGGGAGTATTTAGCATGCCCCCTGGTGAAGGGCTTAACTTGAACTTTACCTTAGAAGAAAATGATGCAATCTAAACATTTGTACCTTCATATTAATCTGAGATTTAAAAAAAACAACTTGGAACACCTAGAGTACCTTTTCCTTTGCTATATGAAGCCCGAGTAGTGATGTAATCCAGATTCCTCAAGTGAAATCACAGCTCTGCTTTCTTAAAACAGGATAGTCGGGGGCGCCTGTGGCTCAAAGGAGTAGGGCGCTGGCCCCATATGCCAGAGGTAGCAGGTTCAAACCGAACCCTGGCCAAAAACTGCAAAAAAATAAAAAATTAAAAAATTAAAATTAAAACAGGATAGTCACTGCTATGTCAGTGTTTCTATGGGTTGAAGAAGAGAAGAGAAGCTTAGAGAGGAGAGGAGCCTCCAGGCCCCGTTTATCACCCCCACCCCCCCACCCCCAGGGACCTTCAGAGCCTTGTTGTCTCTGAGAAATGCACTCAGCAGATGGAGTCACCAGGAGGAACAGCTGGGTCAGCCCAGCCTTACACAGTTTCTTCCCCTGGGGGTTTATGTTCAGGCTTGTAACACTGTGAGGTGTACCATAATCGTTTTGACAGTAATAAGTTGCAGCATCTTCAGCCTGTAGTCCGCTGATGGTGAGAGTGAAATCTGTTCCGTATCCACTGCCACTGAACCTTGAGGGAACCCCAGATTGCAAAGTAGATGCAGCATAGATCAGCAGCTTGGGAGATGCCCCTGGTTTCTGCTGATACCAGTTTAACTCATTGTTAATGCCTTGACTGGCCTGGCACCTGATGGTGACTGTGTCTCCTAGAGATGCTGACAGGGAGGATGGAGACTGGGTCATCTGGATGGCACAGCTGGCACCTGAGATTGGAAACATCATTAATAATATGTTATTAATAAAATTATAAGAGGATTCCCCCTGAGGAGCCAGGCAGGACTGACCACAGTGCTGAGTAAATCTCTGGTGTTCTCTCTCCTTACCTAGGAGCCAGAGTAGCAGGAGCCCCAGGAGCTGAGTGGGGGCCCTTGTGTCCATGCTGTGTTCTGACACAGACTGACTCCTGAACAGGGTCTGATCAGCCTGTTAATAAGTGTCCAAGGTGAGGGTTGTGCCCTGAGAACATGCAAATCAGCAAGGGGAAGGGCCGATTGGGCAGGGGGGTGAGCAGGCTGGGCACAGCTGCAGGGCTGGCTCATCTCAGTGACTGAACAGGCCCAGTGTCCCCAGGTGTGCCATATTATGTCAGGACGACACAAATTTGTCTGTAGAGAATGTGTTTCTTCTTAGGGATACCAGGCACAATTAGGCTGCTGTCTTGTGAGTAGAATTTTCTACTGATACTTTGAGGTTCATGTCATGCTTCTCTCTCTCTCTCTCTCTTCTTCTGAGACAGGGTCTATAGATCTATCACAACTGTCAAATCTCACAGATATCTTTCAGGCTCCCTGCTTTTGGTACCTGGGCTAATTTTCAAGGCCAGAAGTCCTTTCTTATTGCTGCATTTGCCTGGCAATTTTGATGTGGCACATTCTCAGCACTACTATCCAGAGACGTGGTTGGGTAGAAGAGGAACAGAAATGTACAGCTGCCATAATTTGTAAAGGAAATCTTCATACACTGCTATCTGCTATTTGCCTTTGTTATCTTGTCATCTGCAGCTAATCTCTGTGTCCTGCTTTATCTCTGAATGCTCAGTCCTACTATTAGTGCAAGTGGAAGTGATGATGGAAGCAACCAAGTTAGTCTTGGTCAGGAATGTCCTCCCTCTACATCTGAGCAATCTTGGCTATGTTTCTAGCTATGCATATTATGGCACATTTTCAGGTTTAGTGTTCCCTGAGATGCTGAATAATCTCTTAACCCTGGCTGTTCTTTACAGAGGCAGAGCTCCTTCTTTTAAACATTGCTCACATATACTCTTGTATCTTCTGAGTGGCCTAAAGCCTGTATATTCATCCTTCACCAAATTCTTTCAGTTCCTAAGAGAACACAGTTCTCAACAGTTAGGTTAAAAACACTGGGGCCTATTTCAAGTGAGAAGACACCTAGGAGGGAGGTAAAAGTGGAATCTTTGCACAGCTTGTTGAAGCCCACACAACATGGAAAGGGCACCTATGTGGGGTGGAGGGGAAGGACAGTATGGGATGTTGGGGTGTGGAGATGAAGTGAGAGGAGGAAAGTTTTCAAAGTTATGAGATATCCTAGGATAACTGTTGTGACCAGGAGGGATGATGAGGTCTCCCCTGGATGGGGAGCAAAGTTTACAGTACCCTGGCTGGGATATCAGAGCCCGAGCAGGGTGTATGAACAAGGGTGAGGGGGACAGTGTCTGCAATAAGAAGGCAGGTGGCAGGAACAACAGAAGATTGGTTTCATCCAGGAGGGTTGTTGATCACATAAATGAATGCATTAAGGATAGTTGGAACCAGGTTTCTCATCACTGAAGAAATCAGCTACAATATAAAGAACTGAAAATTATGTCTATAAATTTATTCCAGACTAAACTGTGGTTTGGGATTGGAAGTATGGCTGTCTGTGTAATTCACCAATGTGTATAAGAATAAATATGAATGGATGGATGGATATATACGCAAACACACACATATATATATGTATTTCTATATATGTGTGTGTGTGTGTGTGTGTGTGTGTGTGTATACAGGTGGATGAGAGGTAATTTTTCCTAGATTCCAAGCATGTTACCTGAGTTCCAATAAGCATGCATTGTATCCACAGGTCCCCACTGAAGATGCCAGTGATCCATGGAGAAATGGCCGATTCCAGGTCTAGGACAGGAAAAATACATCTTGGACCATCTTGTGTGAGAAACTTAGAAGTATTCAAAGAATAATGAGATTATGTTAAAAGTGAAGAGAATCCAGCTAGTATAAAACTCCCAGTGGCCAAACTTGTGGGACTTAACTATCAAATACAAATTATAACATTATAATGCATTAAAGAGAAATGAACCCGTCCTCTCCTATTGGTGTTTTGGTAAGGAATGGGATATTGACAAAATAGCCAAGAAATTCCTGATAAATTATTATTAATATAACAGAAATTATGCAGTTGAGAATGTCTTGACAGACACCATCGTAAACCAGAAATTGAAGTAAACATAATTAGCAATGGGACCGATTAGTATAGACCACCTAGTAGAATGCATTGAGAAAAACAAGTATCAACCCTAGATATTCCTGCCAAAGATATATGCCTAAATCTAAACTTGAGGAAGAACAAATCCAAACTGATGACTATTCAACAAAATGGCTGATGTATAATTATCAAAAGTGATATTATCATGAAGTTGAAGGAATAAGTGTAGGATTGTTCTAGACCAAAGGAAACTGAGACATGGTAACATGTCCATCTGGGCTGAATGAGTGTTATAAAGACATAATGAAGATAATTGTCAAAATTCGAAATGTATCTGAGGATTAGGTGAAGTAACATATTAATGCGGATTTCTTGACTTCATGAGTGTGCTGGATTATTAAGGGTAATTTTAATTTGTAGCAAATGCATAGTAAAGTCTCAGAGGGTGAAGCAATTAGCTCTTCAACTTACCCCAAAATGGTTCAAGGGAAAATACCTATTATAACTATTTTCAGCTATAATTATGATTTTTTTCTTTTTTCACATTTCTTATTTTATTTTATTTTTATTTCAGGATGTTAGGGGCAGATATGTTTTGTTTATATGCTTTTCTCTCTGTGAGACAGAGTCTCATTCTGTCACCCTGAGTAGAGTGCCCGGGCCTCAGCATAACTAACAACAACTTTAAACTCCTGGGTTCAAGCAATACTCCTGCCTCAGCCTACCTTATATCTGAGACTACAGGCACCTGCAACAATGCCTTGCTAATTTTTCTATTTTTAGTAGAGATGGGGTTTTGTTCTTGCTGTGGCTGGTCTTGAACTTGTGAGCTCAAGTGATCTTCCCACTTCAGTCTCCCAGAGTGCTAGGATTATAAACATGAGCCACCACATTCACTCTATACTTTGTTTTTGTTATATTTCTATTTGAAAGTGTTCATTTTTTAAATACAAAAATATTTCTTGATTTCATGCTAAAGGTATTATAAAACATTTGAAATTGGTGTTGTTCCATCATTAAGACTATTAAAGGACTTACTAATTTACTTCAGATACAGAAAAAAGACCATACATCCTCGAAGGGTATGTCACTTGCAAGTGTCCTATCCAAAGCCATCATTCTCTTTAATGCCCAGTGCACTGAATATATTACACATTATTCTTTTTGGAGGCACCTTTGGATTCTACCTTATTCATAGCTTTTAAAATTAGAATGAAATTATGATAAATTATCCTATATGTGCTATATATGATCATTAAAAAAAATTCTGTTCTGCATTCTCTAACTAAAGGGCACAGCCATGGAATTAGAGTCTGAATTGGGATGCACAAGAGTCAAGGAATGTTCTCCAGAGAATCACTTCTCTCTAAGTAGGTTCAAGATCAACACCATATCACTTGGGAAATTGCTCTGAGTTGCAGAAAGAACAGAAAGGAAAATGCCATCCACCAATATACTTGTATATGCTTTGAGGAGCCCCTGCAAAACGCATCCTCTTCTTTCTTCTGCTGTGTTTACTTTACACTTCCATATACCCCACCCCACGTATCTGTCATTCATACCTGAATTTTCTGTGTCACCAGGAATGTGTGCAGAAAAAATCAATTTTACGACTCCATTATTTTCAGGAATCCACCTTGAAATTTCAGCAGGTGTACCACATGGTCAACCAGGGGCATCACCTTGGACTACAAAATCCATGGGTTTTCTTCTGTTTGCTTATTTGTTTTTATGTTCATTTCTAACGGATGTCATGAATGTTATCTGGAAACCCTGAAAGATCAGACTCAACTCTCCACCCCAACTTGCATTCACCTGCTCTATCAGAAAACTGCTGGATTTTGCTGCCATTCTCTGCGGTGCTTGCTGGCTTAGCTGGGGTGGAAGAGAGATGTCCCAACAAAGACACAGAATTTTCCTGTTGTTACTGAAAGTACTAGTCCTTTCAAGGAATATGTATTTCTCACATTTTTGATGCTTTGCCAACTTCTAGAGCACTGAAGTAGTTTCGGTATTTTTTTTCAGCTTTCTGGCTTTCACGTTTTTATTTGTTGTTTATTTTTAACAAAATGTTTAATAAACTCATTGTTATAGGATAAGAAGGATGCCAGCTAAACTGAATTTAAATAAGCATAATAGCCACACTAAAAGGAAATAAGGGTATGGACTACCATAATCAATTTTGCAGTTGAGAATTTAAACTCTACACCCTAAGTTAAAGACAAACCAAGTTCTTCATAAATATTGAACCCTAATTTCTAGATTTTTCTGTTCTCATTGTGCTCACAATTTTTAGGACATCTTATGTATGCAATAGAATTAAAAACTATGTGAATATACTCTACATAATGAGATCCAAGGCTGCCTTTAAAAGAGATGAGAATCACAAATAAGGAAAGATGAAAAGCATAATGAATGTTGTGAGATCGTTTAATATGAATCCATGTTTTTTTCTTAATTTTAGTTATATATTTTAATTTTTTTTGAAATAGATTTAAACTCAAAATTTGAAAAATGTAGTATCAATTGTCTCAGTATTACCTTGCCCAAGCTTTCAGTAATACTAGCCACACACAAAACTACAGTATAAGTATCAAGCCAGAAAGTTAACATAAATGTAGTGCTATTAGATAACTAATTTGCAATCCAATGTAGATTTTACTATTTTCCCAAGAATGTCTTTCCTTTAGCTTCTAGTGTAAGATTCAAGATCACATATTACATTTAGTTTATGCCTTCTTAACATCTAATCTGTGACAGTATTTTATAGTTCTGTTGTCTTTCATGCTCTTGAAACTTTTGAATTTTACCGGCCAGTTATTTTGCTGAATGATCCTCAATACTATTTGCCTGATATGTTCTGCTGATTATACTGAATCTTTCATTTTTTGCAAGAATATTACAGATGGGATATATCCTCAGTGCATCATATCTGGAGTCACATAGTCAACATGCTTTACTAGTGATGATGATTATCAGTAAAATTTGTTTCTATGAGGGAGCCTACCTAATGGGGCTTGGGATGAAATAGGTTTGGATTAGATTTAAGACCATTTCTCATGAGTCTCAGCTGAATTTGTCTATAGTGAATTTTTATAGTTCTAGATATTATAATGATAATGATATAAAAATTAATAGCACCATATGTCATGTGTTAGGTACTATTCAAAATGCTTTATCTTGTTTAAATTTTAAATGTACCTATAAGGTGAATCATTGTCACAGTTTCACAGATATGAAAACTGAGACAAAGGGAGATTAAAGAACTTTACTGTCACCCTATCTATAAGCACTGAAGCTCTGTCCCTAACCCAAATGGTTTATTTTCAGGACCTGACATGATAACATCTGGACTGTTGGATGGATATTGACTGACTGTAGAGGAAGTCCTAATTCCAAAACAGATGAAAATTCCATTGACACCCAGGGTAGCACGAATACACTGCTTTCATGAAACCTAGAGGAAGGTTGGGAAAGCAAAAGAATATAAATACTTTGGGGAAAACAGCAGATTTATGAAGAAGTCATGATGGATAACAGACTTAAACCCAAGGCATGAAAGTATAAGTATTTTAGAAGAAAAGTAGGAAAAATTTATATAAACATTGGCCTATGCTAAGATCTTATGAAGAAAACCCTCCAAATGATCACAGTAACAACAAAAATAAAGACATAGGACTTGATCATATTAAAGACTTTATGCACCACCAAGGGAACAAACACAGAACAAATAGACAATCTACAGAAGGGGAGAAAATATTTGCATGCTATGCATCCAATAAGGGGCTGACAACAATAATCTAGAAAGAACCCAAGCAAAGCAGCAAGAAGAAAATGAACTATCCCTTGAAAAAGTGGACCTAGGATACAAACAGAAACTTTTCAAAGGAAGATAAACTAATGGCCCACAAACATGAAAAAATGCTCAACATTCCTAATCATCAGAGAAATTCAAATCAAAATCACAATGAGATATCACTTACCTGCAGTGACAATAGCTTTCATCAAAAAGTCCCAAAACAACAAATGTTAATGTGGAGGCAGAGAGACAGGAACACTCATACACTTTTGGTGGGACCACAGATAACTACAACCACTATGGAAACTAGATGGAGATACCTCAAAAAACTATAAGTAGACCTACAATTTGATCCAGCAATCCTACTCCTAGGTAGTTACTCAAAGGGGAAAAAAGAAAACATTTTATAAAAAAGACACTTGAACTTGAATGTTTATAGGAGCACAATTCACAACTACAAAGATGTGAAAACAACCCAAGTACCCATCAATACATGAGTGGATTAATAAAATGTTGTATATATATACATATATACCATGAAATATTACTCAAAGATAAAAAATTAATGAATACGTCTTGTGTTAATCTGAATGAAACTGGAGACCATTCTTCTAAGTGAAGTATCACAAGAATGGAAAAACAAATACCACATGTACTCACTATAAAATTGAAACTAATCAATTAACAGTTTTGTGCACATATGGAAATAACACTTGTCAGAAATCAAGTGGGTGAGAGGGAAGTGGTAAATTTACACCTAGTAGGTACAGTGCATACTATCTGGGTGATGTACACACTTATAACTTGGACCAAAATAGTACAAAAGCAATGCATGGAACCAAAACATTTGTATACCTATCATATAAAATAAAATAATAATATATATATTTTTAAAAGAATAGTTTTATAGGTTCAGGAGTATGAATAGAGGTTCTCAAAACTGTTAAGGAGTAGGGGGTTGGGTCTGGGCTGATGGATGTGTAGTACAGATAGGCCTGGTGTAATTAGTGTATCACCCATGCAATATTCCCCTGCTTGCATGGACAGCACTATCTGTTTTCTGGGAAATGCAATCAGTACCCTGAGAGCATAGAGCCAGTGTCCCTCTCTGTGCCATTGTGGTGATCCTTGCCCCCACTGGGGATAATCAGGTGTTACTCTGAGCCAGCTTCAGGATTCTCTGGGAAGATCACTAAGCATCAAGTGAAGGTATATTTCCAAAATAAAGCTCTGATCAGCTCCTCATTCCCACCTGATACCGTCAAAGACCAAGATGTGGAAAGAGAGAAATGGGACCGGAGCCTCATATTTTGTTCTTAATAAGTTATGTCAAACACAGTCTCACTGCATCAAGATGATTGCTTAAACAGGAAGACACAAGAATTAAATTCTGTGAGCAAGGATAAAAATTCCATACTCGGGCTGAGCTAACAACTGCTACTGACCTGATCACCTGGACAAAAGCTGTCCAATATACTATTTACGTATTTTGCGATAGATAGATGTGTTTAATTAAAAGTGATAGTGTAAATGTCAACATTTAGTAATCCATTTAGAAATATGTTAAGAGGACATTAAAACAAAATATAATTTGAATAACAAGAGTAAAATTTGCCTCATTTATGGAAGAATGTGCATACACTAGCAAAGTCTCTCAAAATTCCATGGTTAATAACACTTAACATTTATTTTCATGATCGTGGATGTTCATTTTAACAATTATCTGCCTGTATTTCAGATTGCATGTGAAAACCCCACACTGTACCCCAGAAGTGTATTAATGTACATAGTTACCGTTCAATAAAAAAAAGAAAAAAAAACAAAAAACAATTATCTGCCTGATTAAGGTGGTCAGCATGGTGGTTCTACTGCAGGACACTAAGCTTGTCTCCAGCCTTTGTATTTTTTGATCTGGGACCAGGACAGTAACTATGTAAGGCAAACAATTTGTATGGCAAGCAGCAGGATTGAACAAAATCCCCAAATCAAGCTAAGCAGACAATTGTACGTCTAATAAACTCTAATGCAGTTGCACACAATTTTCCTTTATTCTTTTACTTTGTGGATTTATACAGTCTCTGATATATTTATTGCATTTAATTTTTAAGGCATAGTTTCATGGAAATATGATCATGTTTTTCATAATTTTTATTTTTATTATGGAAAGACTTTTTCAAATGTAATTTTGCATTAAATAGAATTAAAGCTGGGAGTGTTTTTGACCTAGGAATTTTCTTATTGGAAAAAGAAATATCTTTCACTAAAATACATGTCCTTTAAAATGAAACTGCTTAAAAATATTGTAGACGACCTGTTAATTTATTAAAATGAACATTGTCATTCACTGTGCCTGAGATGCATTTGCTACTTTGCATGTGTGACATGCTCACAGGGATCAGCATTGATGCTGCACTGGCATCTGGACAAACTTTGAGTAGCAAAGTTTTCCAATTAAGGAAAATGTATACTATATGTACCTTTGGGTTTTCCTGTTTGTTTTGTCAAGAGAGCCTTTTATTTGTTTCTCAAATGATTGCT
>NW_003852542.1:200009-202209 GCF_000181295.1 Otolemur garnettii | reverse complement strand
TTTTCCAATTAAGGAAAATGTATACTATATGTACCTTTGGGTTTTCCTGTTTGTTTTGTCAAGAGAGCCTTTTATTTGTTTCTCAAATGATTGCTATATATTCTAGGCAATTTTCTCATTTTTCTGCTTACTCTATGGCTTACAGGCTTTTTCCTGCAATGATCTCAGACTTTCTAGTAATAAGTGTAAGTTCATTCAAGCAAATTCTGATATCATCTCATACCTGAAAAGTTTTGAGATTTGGGAAAATATTGACCTTACTTGACAGCACATCACTTCTGGAAGCACATTTCCCTAAATCCCTTTCCCCTCCATGATTTCTTCTAAAGCTTCTCAACATGAAGCCTCAGCATAGGCTGAATCCCTCAGGGAATTATGGGCCCTTCCTTCATATTTGAAAGTCAAAAGAAGATGATTCAATATTTATCAATACCTTCAGGCAGACAGCTGGACAAAGCTGAGGAATGGGGGATTTCCTGGGGAGGAGCTGCACCTGCTGAAAGCATCAGCACCCCACCCTAGGGCTTCCTAGATTGGTCTGAAGACCAAGTGGTTAGGAAGCCCCTAACTTCAGTATCAGATAGACCCTGACAACTGACATACTACCAGTGATTCTCCTGTGTCTGGTATCAGCATCCCTGACTTTGCTACATGCAGGCTTGTATTTCTTTTCTTTTCTTTTCTTTTCTTTTTTTTTTAATAATAAACAGTAATTTTTAATGAGAATTTGCTATGTAAAAAATAGTCAAGTGTTCTTTTTTTACTGTATTGACTCATTTGATCAAAGCAAGAACACAATGAGTTACATATTATCATTTTATCATTTTATAGATTCACGAACTATGGTAGAGGGTTGATGCAACTTATCCAAGGTCACACAGCTAGGAAGAGGCAGAGCCAGGACTCAGACCCAGGCATGTTAACCACTACACTATACTGCCTCAAGGGTGTATTAACCAAGGAAGTTTTTTTTCCCCCCCAAAGTGTATTATTAATTGAAAAATAGTACGGTATTGTAGGATAAAAAGTATTTTCTTCTAATGGTTTGACTTAGGGTCTGTAACAGGGCCTAAAAATTTTTATTATTTTATTTTATTTTTATTTTTTCAGGTTCATTGAGGGTACACAGAATTAGGTTACAATGTTTGCATTGTTAGGTAGAGTCCCTCTTATATTTGTGTTCTACCCCCCAAAGGTGTGTCATATATCCCAACATGGTGCCCATTAAGTGGGATCACATCTATACCCCTTCCACCTCCACTCTCCACACTCTCTAGTTCCCCTGTCTCCCACTTTGAATTGATTTGCTGGGCATGTATTAGATCATCTGGCTTAACATTAGTATTGAGTACATTGGATTCTTACTTCTCCATTCTTGTGATACTTTACTAAGAAGAATGCATTTCAACTCCATCCAGGTAAATACAAAAGACGTAAAGTCTCCATCTTTTTAATGGCTGAATAGTATACCATGGTATAAATATGCCACAGCTCATTAATCCATTGCTGAGTTGATGGGCATTTAGGTTCTTTCTATATTTTAGTGATTATAAATTCAGCTGCAATAAACAATCTACTGCAAAAGTTCTTATGAAAAGTGACATTTGTTCTTCTTGGTAGATGTGTAGTAGTGGGTTTGCAGAATCAAAAGGGAAGTCTAATTTGAGTCCCTTGAAGATTCGCCATAATTCCTTCCAAAGAGGTTGTATTAGTTTGCAGTCCCACCAACAGTGTATAAGTGTTCCATTCTCTCCGCATCCACACCAGCACTACCCAGGCTTGTATTTCTGATTCTAGTTTGCTGTATTAAAACAATTTTTGGTTGGATTCCTTATAGTAGATTTTGTTTTTAGTTTTTTATTAAATCATAAAGAGGTAGATCATGTATACATTAATGCATTTAGGGGGTACAATGTGCTGATTTTATATATAATTTGAAATGCTTACATTGTACTGGTTAATATATCCCTCACCTCATTTACTTAATTATTGTGTTAAGATATTTATGCTTTATACTTAATAGATCCGACAATACCCTTGCAATATGCCCGATAGGTGTGATCCCAACATTCACCCTCTCTTCATGTAACCTCCCCTCTCCCTTTCCATCCCCCATCCTGGGCCACAGTTGTGATCTATTCTTCATATGAAAGTGGGAATGATTGTAAATTGGTTTCATAATAGTACTGAGTACATTGAA
>NW_003852542.1:197718-199495 GCF_000181295.1 Otolemur garnettii | reverse complement strand
ACATTATTATGTCTGAACTGAGAGTGAGGAACAAGAAAGAATTAGAACGCAGAGGAGCCTCCCTGGTCCCTCTACCAAAACTTCACACCTTGGCTTCCTCTGAGAAATGATTGCAGCAGATAGAGGCACCAAGAGGAGCTGCTGAGGCAGCCCAGGCTCACACACTTGCTTCCCTGGGGGCTTTATGTTATGACTTATAACACTGTGGGAGGAAAACTGTCCCACTGCTGACAGTAATAAGTTGCAAAATCTTCAGCCTGCAGTCTGCTGATGGTGAGGGTAAAATGGGTCCCAGAGCCACTGCCGCTGAACCTTGATGGGACCCCAGGCTGTAATGTGGATATCCTCTTGATCAGGAGCTTAGGAGATTTCCCTGGTTTCTGCTGATACCAGTTTAAATAATTGCTAATTTCCTGACTGGCTTGGCAAGTGATGGTGACTTTGTCTCCTACAGATGCTGACAGGGAGGATGGAGCCTGGGTCATCTGGATGTCACATTTGGCACCTCAAATTGGAAACATAGAAAGAAATATTCACACAATTACCCATGTTATAAGAGGACTTCCCTGAGGAGCCAGGTAGGACTGAACTCACTGTCTGAATAAATTTCTGGGGTTCTCCCTCCTTACCTGGGAGCCAGAGCAGCAGGAGCCCCAGGAGCTGAGTGGAGGTCCTCATGTCCATGCTGTGTCCTGACAGGGACTGACTCCTGCACAGGGTGAGGTGTGACCAACTGTTAATAAGTCTTCAGGGCAGGGGGCTGTGTCCCAAGAATATGTAAATCATCAGGGCTGGGCAGGCTGAGCACAGCTGCAAGGCTGGCTCATCTCAGTGACTCAGAAGAGGCCCAGTGGCCCAAGTGTCCCAGGGCAGACCAGGGCCACACAGATTTCCCTGTAGAGAATGTCTTTCTCCCTGGAGGATGTTTTTTTTTTTTTTTAAAAGGACATTTGGGGGCATCTATTGTTAAAACTTGAATGCGAAGGAAAAATGCAATCATGCATTTCAAAGTTGTATTAGGAATATGTAGGAGAATATCCTTATTTATAAAGAATTATAACAATGCCTTAGAGGGTAAGGCTATCAGGTAGTAAACATGTTGTCAAATGTTTCCAGACAAGACTCTTGGGACCCCACACTGCAGCTCCTGCTGACCTTCCCAACTCAACATCCTCTTCTGGTCAACACCCTCTTCATCCTCACTACACGATCTCTTCTGAATGATCATTATTGTACGGGCAAATGAGACCACTCATCCCCAGGTATATAAAGAGGATAGACTAAATATTTGGAAACATACCCATGCCCTCTTGTGTTCACTAGCAACGTGTGATGTGACCTAAGGTGCATTTAAGAGGGATCCATATAAGCCCCAAGTCACTAAAGCCTTTGGGCCCAACTTGATGCTCCCCTTCTCCATGAGTTTGCAGTGGCATCAGGGCACAGCCTTATGTGCCAGGCAGGTGTCCATCCACCTCTGTGATTCTTCCTGTGACATACATCACAGCCTCTATCTGGGTTCGTATCTCTACCCAATCTCACCAGCATCAATACCCCAACAGAAAAGCTACAAAATTCAGGGTGGTGCCTGTGGCTCAAAGGAGTATGGTGCTGGCCCAATATACTAGAGGAGACGGGTATAAACCCAGCCCTGGCCAAAACCTGCAAAACATAAAATAGATTAAAAGCTACAAAATTTGGTCCTAGGTCAACAGCTGACCTCTGCCGTGTGTTTTACGTTCTCATTTACTTCCTCTGCCAAAGTCTCAATATTCTT
>NW_003852542.1:195021-197089 GCF_000181295.1 Otolemur garnettii | reverse complement strand
CTGCCTCCTCCCTGTCCCCCTTCTTCTCTTACCACAAGACAAGCCTGCTGTCTCTTCACTTTCTGCCTTGACTGGAAGCTCCCTGCAGTCCTCACCAGAGGTAGATGCTGCTGCCCAACTTTTGTACTGTCTGCAGGTCCATAAGCCAAATAAACCTCTTTTATTTATAAATTAGCCAGCCTCAGTTATTTCCTTCACAGAAACACAAAATGGTCTAACACACAGTGGTTTCTTACACTTGTCAAAATTCTGTTTCAATGGCAGACTGTGCTAATTCATCCGATGGTTCTTGGTTCCATGTTAAATGCAGCTTTGGAATTCAAAAAATACTGTTTTTTATTTTAATCTGTTTGAATAAGATTGTTCAGAGAGTTTTGGTTCTAGGCCTTTATTATCATTATTATTATTTTTGGAGACAGAATCTGAAGCTGTGGCCCTGGGTAGAGTGCCATGGTGTTACAGCTCACATCAACCTCAAACTCTTGGGCTTAAGTGATTCTCTTGCCTCAGCCTCCCAAGTAGGTGGGACAACAGGCACCAACCACAACACCTGGCTATTATTTTTTTGTGGTTGTAGTTGCAGTTGTCATTGTTATTTTAGCCAGCCTGGGCCATGTTTGAACCCACCAGCCTCAGTGTATGTGGCTGGTGCCCTAACCACTGAGTTATAGGTGCTGCCTAGGCCTCTATTATTTGATATACCAAAGTCTACCGATTAGCGAAGGAAACAAGAATGTGAAAAGTTTTTCTTGGCTACTCCCCTGAGATTAGGAATATAAAATCCTGTGCCTTCTCTGGTCCTGAAGAAGAATGTGTACTAAAAACATGTACAAGGAAAAATGACGAACGGGAGACAGCAAACATTATCTCGCCAAATATAGGCTAGCTAAACCAGCACCACACCAATCAATGTACCAATATTTTGTTGTCCTGAATTAGCCTCAGTTGTCTAACGGCTATGATATGTGGATGTAATTGCCAAATGCATGCAAGGAGAGAGGATCAGGGCGAGCTTTAAGTCAGCTCTGCCTCCATCACGTCTGGCTGCTCAGAGGGCACGTGGACCCTCCACTCTGCTGCAGGTTCTACTGCTCTAAGGCTGCCTACAGAAGATGGGGTCCTATGTACAGTGCCAGAGCTGTAGCCAAGAACCCCTGGTCCAGCCACAGCCTACCTCCCTGAAGTCTCCAACTTCTTTCCCTTATGCAGATTCTGATAATATGCTCTGTTTCCATAGGGAAGGAACAAATATGGGTAGCGGAAACAATTCTACAATGAAGTTTTGTGCTCTCCAATATACCACAGTAGGAGGAAACTATAGTGCTTGTGGCAAAAATAAACTCCAACTACCTCTGCCCCACCCTGCTGATTTTAAGCATGAAACCCTCCTGATGTGCTGCCACTGGACCATTCTGGGAACCCAGGAAACCAGTGGAAATTAGATCAGGAGCCACAGACAGGTTCCTGGCTTCTGCAGGAACCACCTCATAGGTGTTTCCATCAGTATGTGGAAAGCTCTGGCTAGATGTTCAGGAAATAGAGGCCCACTCTCCAGGAGCTTCAAAAATATTTGAAGAAATCTTAAGCATTAAAAGAAAGAAAAAGCACAGAATAGCCACTTGGAAATTCTTTCTAAAAAAGTGATGGTCCACATCTAACCAAAGCCACTGTTAGATGGACTGTGTCTATAGTTCCTGGAGCCCTGGGAAGACAGATCAGGTTAATCCTGAGTGTGGGCCAGGAAATGCCTGTTGACGTCAGCAAAGTTGGGTGTGACCTTCACTTCTGTAGTTCCATGCCCACTGGCCGGGGGATGACCTGGAGGCTTCCTTTTTCTTGTCTGGATGAGGACACTTTGATCCCTGTCCTCATGATGGCCTTCAGAGATCAGACCACATCTACGGATGTAGTCTTGCTCATTTTTTTTTTTTTTTTTACTAGATGGTCCCCCTTTCTCACATTTCTTTCTAGCATTTTTTTTCTTTTAGAATTATTTCCCCAGACTTCCATTGTGCTTTGATGACAGTGTATGATGTAGGGAACTGTTTTTCAGCTAAATACACTTGGA
>NW_003852542.1:190938-194828 GCF_000181295.1 Otolemur garnettii | reverse complement strand
TAGTGATATGTGGTTTTCATCAATGGTCTATGGGTTGGGAGAGGCGCACTGGTGATTACCAAGATGGTGGAGGTGATGTGTAGAAGAGCCCGGGAAACATTTCAGTGAGATAGTAGATAGGAAAGTGGTCTGCACAGCAGGCAACACAGTTGATTTTTAAAAATTGCTTATGTATGCAAATATGCAGGGTGGACATTTAAATTGCACACGAACTTTATGTCTGTCCTGTATTTCCTTTTATAACTTCTACTTTTCATTCTAAATATACAGCTATTTTGTCCTGCTCATCTAGGGCATTCTTGTTCTTATTTCTACATATAAATATGAAATTCATACTTTTGGTAAAATATTTGGAAATTTAAACATTTTATATAATGCTATTCCAGAAAATGGAGGTATTGGAGTACTATCCATCTGACTTTGAACAGCAGACAGAACCACTGACAGTAACCTGTAATCTGAGCAGAATGGACAGTGGTTGGGGATTCTGCATACAGTGAAGGAAGGAGAAGAAGTAGGAGGAAAGGAATAGTTATGATCTTTAAGACCGATGCACTACCTGAAAAGTGGTAAGAGACTAAGTTATATGTGTAAGATGTGACAAGCTTGGGGCACCACTTGTGGCTCAGTGAGTAGGGTGCCGCCCCCATATACAGAGGGTGGTGGGTTCAAACCCCTGGCCAAACTGTAACAACAACAACAAAAATAGTCAGGCATTGTGGCAGCCGCCTGTAGTCCCAGCTACCTGGATGGCTGAGGCAAGAGAATCACCTAAGCCCAATAGCTGGAGGTTGCCGTGAGCTGTGATGCCACTGCACTCTACTGAGGGTGACAAAGTGAGACTCTGTCTCTAGAAAAAAAAAGGATGTGATAAGCCAGGGATGAATGTTACAGACATCCAAAGTCCTCAAATCATAATAAAATAGTATAGGAATAAAAACAGGTAAGGGGTAAATGTTCAAATACTGCCAACTACATGCCAAATTAATACCATGAGGACATCGATAGAGATGATTATGTAAAAATAAATGAAATGCATGAAAACATTAAACAAAATCAAAAGACAATTGAAAACTAGGAGACACTTTTAAAAAATATACTATTATAAAAATAGGCTGATATTCCAATATATAAAAATCTTCATAAAAGTTAGGGCAAACCAAAACTGGGTAGAGACAGAACACAATATATCAAAGAGCCACACAAACAGCTGTAAGTACACTAGAAGTTGTTCAGCCTCACTGATAATTAGAGAAAGGTTAATCAAAAATATTCTGAGATAGAATTTTTCATCTATTAGTTTAAAGAAAATTACAAAAAAATGATGCAGCACAGTTTTAGACAGAGTAAAAGGGAAATAAGGACTTTTATTGGTAGCTTGTGGGGATGGGGACTAATACTTCCCCTTTTGAGGAGAATCTGAGGGCATCTACAAAACAGTATCAACATTTAACTTGTGAACCACAATCCACTCTTCAGAAATTTTACTAAAGATATGCTTCCAGTAATATAAAAGTACATGTGCATAAAATTATTCACTGAACCATTACTTACAATTTGTT
Source organism: Otolemur garnettii (assembly GCF_000181295.1). Classification (NCBI taxonomy): domain Eukaryota; kingdom Metazoa; phylum Chordata; class Mammalia; order Primates; family Galagidae; genus Otolemur; species Otolemur garnettii. Next base: position 193,266 of record NW_003852542.1, on the reverse strand, counting down.
GCAAAATATTGAAAACATCCAAAATGTTCATACTTATCCCAAAGCTGAAAATGCTGGTACAGATGTGGAAAGAAGGGCACACTTTTACACTGCTGGTGGGAGTACAAACTAATACAGCCTCTTCGGAAACAAGTATGAAGAATCTTCAAAGAACTCAAAATAGACTTTCATTTGATCCTGCAATCCTGTTACAAGGCATCTACTCAGAAGAAAAAAATCACTTTATCATAAGGGCATTTGGATAATCAAACTAGACTGTTATAATTTTGAATAGTAGTAGTCATAATTTATTTTTTATAATCTGATGTGTTATGGGGACAGATTCTTCATGGTTGGCTTGGTACACTCCCAGGGCTAATGTGTGAGTTCTCTCTCATTAGCAGAAGCTGGTGGTTTCAAAGAGCCTGGCACAACCTCCTCCCTGTCTGGCTCCCTCTCTCATCATGTGACACGCTGCTCCCCCTTTGTCATCAGGCTTGATGGAAATATCACTTAAGGCCTCACCAGAAGCAGATGCTGGTGCCATGCTTCTCATACAACCTGTACAACTGTGACCCAAACGAACCTCTTTTCTTTATAAATTACTGTGATTTCCCCATTCTCAAGTATTTCCTTTCAAGAGTACAAAATGGACTAATACACTATGTGTCTCATTATATGAAATTCACATTGTGGATCCCTGGCATGGACCGCCAAGACACTGGCCCATGAGACCCCTTGAGAAATCTGGGAGAGGTCACTGAAGTCTCCATTAGATCAGCTTAATTACGAGAAGCCTCTGCTTATTAATGCTTTCTAGGTGAATGTTCACTTTAGAAGACTTTAATTTTATCTTGTTCCATTTTCTTTCTCTTTTTTATCCACACCGAGGAATACTATTGGCCTGTTGTTTAATGGTCTAGTAATAGCTCTTCCAATATGATTTTGTCTCTAATCCTACAGGTGTTTTTCTGCTGAGGCCTGATGATCTGTACAAACCAATGGTCAACGTCACTTTTCAATGTGAGCAGTGATGTAACCCTTGGAGATTACCTGTTGTGATTTCTGTTCTTCCAGGACACCCTTGCCAGTGGCCGGGATGTGCATAGGCCCAGCATCTACTGAAAGGAGAACTGCATCCAGCACAGTATCATGTGGGGCCATCACATAATGGGAACTTTCATGGGACGTGAGGATTTCATACTTAATTGTAGGCAAAATTATTTTAATTTATGTCCCTTCTCTTCTCCACTATGATAGAAAAATATTTTAAGATGTGCACACCCATTTGGTGAAGTCTTAGAATTAAAAATTACAAAAGAAATTCTTCTAGCAAGAGTAGGTACTATGTCTAGTCCTGGACACTAACATTTTGATGGGGAATAAACAAAATCATCTAAATATATTTTGTATTCATTTATATATTAATTTTTGTACAGATGGTATATGGCTTATACATATGTACACTTAAGTAGCCTTATTTTAAAATAAGTATATGTACATATAACTATGCACCAAACATTCATCAATTAAAACATATGTACCTATGTGTATATATATAGTTGCATATGTAAATGTATTTGTACACCTATAGATGCTATGTACATATATGTGCCCTTTCCATAAATATGATACATTTCACTTTTTTACTCAAACACTATTTTCTTTTGAATTTGTTCTTAGTTCCTTAAAAAAATTGATTACTAAATATTAATTGCCATCACTTTTAATACCATATATCTATATGAATAAATGGATAAACAGTATGTTAGTTTTTGCTCAATAATGGTTGATAAACAATCATGCAGAATTTACTGGCTTAAACAGTAAGCCAGTAAAAGCATTTATTTTCATGTCCATAGATATTCATGTTAAAAATCACCTGATGAAGGCAGGGCTCACATGAGTGGTCCTCCTGCAGGGTCCTGAGCTTGTTTCCAGCCTGGGGGCTGCATTTTCCTAAGTTCAAGAATGAAAAGCAGTAACTGCCCAGGATACCACATTCTAATGGCAGGATGCAGGAGTGAACGACCTCTCCCAAACAAGTGGAACTGATGAAGCTGATTCCAGTAATTTCTAACACATATATGCACCATTTTCATTGATTCTTTCACCTTGATATCACTTAAGTTTCTACAAACCTTTGCCCCATTTGGGTATTTGATAATTCCATGGATGGATCACTATGTTTTTCAAAGTTTCAAAATCTTCAAAATGTTTTCAATTGTAATGTCGTATTGATTATAAAATAAAGCTGGGTGGGGTTTCAACACATTATTTTCAATTGAAATTTTCTTAAATAGGTTCTTTAGAGAAAATATACATCTCTTTGGCTGAAGCAAACCTTAT
>NW_003852542.1:182220-190520 GCF_000181295.1 Otolemur garnettii | reverse complement strand
ATCACACTAGGTTCTCAGCTGTCAATTCCTCAACATCACTATCATTTCTGCAAGCACATTCCTGAGAACTCTTTTTTCCCCTCTATGGTTTCATGTAAAATTGGATCGTCAAGGGACTCACCTAAGATCTGGAAGTCACAACAAAGTGATTCAATACTCACTGACCCCTGCAGGCAGCACGTGGTCTGAAGTGAGCACTAGAGACGGCCTGGTGAAGTGCCACAGGCAGCTGAGAGAATCAGCACACCCACCCCTAGACCTCCCAGACAGGACTGGGGATGATGTGACTATGTATCCTAACCTTCCAGAGAAGACACACTGGGCTTCTGAGAGAGGACCAGAGAATCCCCTGTCTCCAGTATCTGCTTCCCTCAATAGCATACCCCAGGTTTGAAAGGCTGTAGTTTGGACTCTAAAGTTCTGAATTAAAACAATTATTTCTTGTAATACCTAGAGTATTTTACTGTATCAGTTTCAGTGATCACATAACACAGACTCCCAGGCATACTAATTTTAAATCAAGAAAGGCATTTTTGGCATTTTCATATCAATGCTGCTGGGTTTTAGGAGGAGGAAAGGGAGTTAGGGTGAAGAGGAGTTTCTTTGGCACCTTCTCCCAAACCCTCCCAATGGCTGCCTCTGAGAAATGGTCTCAGCAGAGGGAGGCACCAGGAGGAACTGTTGGGGCAGCCCAGCCTCCCACATCTGCTTCCCTGGGGGATTTATGTTATAACTTGTAGCACTGTGAGGCCCACTGCTATACTATAGACAGTAATAGGTTACAAAATCTTCAGCCTACAGGCCGTTAACGGTGAGAGTAAAATCTATCCCAGACCCAGTGCCTCTGAACCTCAATGGGACCCAGATTGCAAAGCAGTTGCATAATAGATCAGGAGCTTAGAAGATTTCCCTGGTTTCTGCTGATACCAGTTTAAATAATTACTAATGCCCTGAGTGACCTGGCAAGTGATGGTGACTGTGTCTCCTAGAGATGCAGATAGGGAGGGTGGAGACTGGGTCATCTGGATGGCACAGCTGGCACCTGAAATGGGAAACATGACATTCGCATAATTTATCCTGACACCCAGAGGAGTGAGGTTGTAAGACCACACTGTCTGAGTAAATCCCTGGGGGTTCTCCCTCCTTACCTGGGAGCCAGAGCAGTAGGAGACTCAGAAGGTGAGCAGGGGCCCACATGTCCATGCTTTGTCCTGATGGGAGCTGACTCTTGCACATGGACCAGCCTATTAGTAAGTCTCCAGAGCAGGAGACTGTGCCCTGGGAACATTCAAATCAGCAGGGGTGGGCAGGCTGGGCACATCTGCAGGGCCGGCTCATCTCAGGGGTTCAGCACAGGCCCAGTGTCCCCAGGTGTCCCAGGGCAGACCAGGGCATCACAAATTTGCCCACAGAGAATATGTTTCCTTTTAGGGACTATAGGATGTCATCTGTATAGTATCCTAATAAAAACTTGTTTTGATCTCTTCAAGGTTTATGACATTGTGTTTTTCCTCTTTCTGTTCCATGATAGGCTGTCAGGGATAGTCTAAGCCTAGAAACTACAGGAGAGTTTACAAGCTTGTTGCATTTAATACCAGTCAATACTGCAGATCCCAGAGAGCCTTTCTCTTTTCTCTGATTTGCTGGTGCCCTTGATGTGATATTAGCATTACCATCCAGAGATGCCATGAAGTAGAAAAGAAAGAGATAATAACTTGCATGTGAGTCTGGGATGTGTTGTTAACTTGTCATCTCCAGCTAAGTGGCCTCCCTTCCTGCATCTCTGAATGCTCTACCCCACCCCTTCCAGCAGGCCAGCCAAAGTCAAAGACTTTCTCTCCTCCCACTGAGGAACATCAGCTGTCTTCCTGTTTCTGTTGCTGCTACACAGTCATGCTAGATGTCCCCTGAGTGCCTCAGAGTATTGCTCATGCTTTCCATCGCCTCAGTCCAAGTCACATCCTTTGTAAGTGGAGTCCTCTGCAGAGCACACATGCATATGCACCCTTCAATGTGCTGTGGTCTTCATTCCTACATATTCCACCAGCACCGAGTCACCTCCTGCTCCTATGAGAGGACAGTTCTCAATGTCAGGGTTTAGACAGTGGGGCCCAAGTAGGATGAGAAACAGTCAGGAAATGGAGGTGGAAGCCCTGCCTGGGGTATTGTAGCTACATTGGGAGAGGGTAACCCCACAAGGGGCAGGTTGTTCTGCTGGCCTATTGTGGGTGGCCCAGGGGATGGGATTAGTCAGTACAGGAGTCAAAGCCCAGGATGGATGAGAGGACACCCACACTGGGGGTGCAGAGATCAATACAGATATGGAAGAGGCATCACAGCTGATCATGGTGTGAGGGTCTTTGTGTGCAGAGCTGTCTACAAGACAAGTGTAGGGATGATAATCTAAAGAGAATGGTTTTGATCAGAAGGATTGATCAGTAAGTAAATAAATTAATGATAATTAGAGCTAAGATTCTGATTATTAGAGAAAAGAGTTTCAGTAATGAAAGAAGGTTATTTGAATAAACTCTGTGGTCGCAGAAGGAGTTGAACATGGTTTTGATTTCCCTATTCCTGATGATTACAGACATGGAACATTCTTTCATGTGTTTGTTGGACATTATTTTATCTACATTTGAAAACTTTCTGTTCATGTCTTTGCCTGCTTTTTAATGGAGTTGTTTGATTTTTTTCTTGCTGATTTGATTGAGTTCCTTATAATTTCTGCTTACCAGCCCTGTATTGGATGTACAGCATGTAAATATTATCTTTCCTTTTACTGGTTGCCTATTTGCTCTATTTATTGTGTCCTTGGCTGTGCAGAAGCTTTTTTCTTTTTTACACAGATAAGAAATTGCTTTATTTTCTACCATTCAATGATCAAATTTAGTCAATGCATGCTAAATAAAATGGGTAATGACAGGGGTAGGCATAGACATCATTAAATATGTAACCAAAACATGCATACCCTGGTAGTATTCCGTGCAGAAGCTTTTAATTTGATCAGTTCCCGTTTACTTTTGTCATTTCTGTGATTGCATTTGGGAATGTCTTCATAAATTCTTTGCCTAAGCTGATATCTATAAGTTTTATTTTCCAGCATTTCCTCCTAGGATTCTTTAAAGTTTCATGCCTTAGGCTTAAGTTTTTCATCCATTGTGAATCAAAACCAAAATGAGATATTCCGAACTCCAGTGAGAACAGCTCTTTTTCAAAAATTCCCAAAGCAACAGACACAGGCATGGACGCAGAGAGAAGGGAACTCTTATACACTGTTGGTGGGACTTAAATCTAGTACAACTGCTATGAATGTAGTATGGAGGTATCTCAAAGAACTCAAAGTAGACCTACCATATGATCCAGAAATCCCACTACTTGTTATTTACCCCAAGGAAAAAGAATTTTGTAAAAATTTTATTTAAAGAGATACTTTCACTTAAATGTTTACAGCAGCACAATTCACAACTGCAAAAACATGGAAACAACCCATGTGCCCACCAATACATGACTAGATTAACAAAATATAGTATATTCTTCCCAGTCAAGAGTATGGTATGGTTTTCCACTTGTTAATGTCCTTTGCTATTTCTTTTCTGAGGGTTTCATAATTCTCTTGGCAGAAATCCTTCACCTCTTTTTGGTATATTCCTGTGGATTTCACTTTCTTTGAAGCTACTGTGAAGGGAATTGTGTTTTTAATTAGCTTCTCAACCTGGCTTTTTTTTGCTTATGCAAAGGCTACTGATCTGTGGACATCAACTTTATATCCTGAGATGTTTCTGTATTTCTCGGTCATTTCCAGGAGTCTTGTGGTGGAGTCTTGGGGGTTTTCTAAGTGTAAAACCATATCATCAGCAAAGAGTGAGATTTTGACCTTCTCTTCCCCTACTTGGATGCCCTTTATTTCCTTCTCTTGCCTGATTGTATTGGCGAGAACTTCCAAAACTATGTTGAATAGTAGTGGTGATAGTGGACATCCTTGTCTTGTACAATTTTTAAGTGGGAAGTCTTCAGTTTTACTCCATTCAACATAATGTTAGCTGTGACTTTGTCCTAGATGGCTTCAATCAGTTTAAGAAATGTGCCACCTATGCCTATATCCTTAAGTGTTCTTGTTAGAAAAAGATGCTGAATTTTGCCAAATGCTTTTTTAGCATCTATTGGGAGGACCATAAGGCCTTTTTGTTTTCCTCTGTTGTTACAGAGAATTAGATTTATGGATTTGTGGTATGTTAACATAGCCTTGCATCCCTGGGATGAAGCCCATTTAATCATGATGTATAACTTTTTTAATGTGTAGCTGTAATTTATAATCGCCAAGATGTGGAAGCAACCTAAATGCCCATCAACTAGGAATGGACTAACAAACTGTGGTATCTGTATATCATGGAATACTATTCATTCATTAAAAAAGATGGAAAACTTGCATCTTTTGTATTAAGCTAGATGGAGTTGAAACACATTCTTCTTAGTAAAGTATCTCAAGAATGGAAAAGCAAATATTCCATGTACTCAATACTAATATGAGGCCAGCAGACTACCTAATTCATCCCCACATATGAGAAAAGCTGAACTCAATTCAAGATGGTGGGAGGTGGCATGAGGGAAGGAGCTAAAGAGGGGGAGGGGAGGGGATTGGTGTGCTCCCACTTAATGGGCACAACGTAAAGGTATATGGCACAACGTTTGAGTGCGAGACTCTAAGAGGGACTCTAGCTAACAAATGCAAACATAGCAACCTAGTTATTTGTACCCTCACATTAACCTGAAAATAAAAAAATAAATAAGTAAAATGTAGAATATGGATACCATAGTACTAATACTACTGGTGATCTAGCAGATTTGCTAACAGCCTGGATACAACTAGAGACCATGCTACTAAGTGAAGTATTTCAAGAATGGAAAAATAAATACTACATGTATTCAATATTAAGTTGGAACTAATTGATCAGCACTTACTTGCACATTTGGAAGTAAAATGAAAATAAAGAAGTTGGGATGGGGAGGAGGATAAATAAATTCAGATCTAATGGCACAATGCACACTATATGGGTAAAGGGCACACTTACAGCTTTGACTTACATGGCACAAAAGGATATGGGTCAGGTGCAGTGATAACAACTGTAATACATACACTTTGTTTGTTTGTGTCCCTCACACATACACAGAAAGACAGACATCTATACACCAACAAGAGGCCTCAGAAGAGGACAGTCTTATGGACACCTTGATTTCAAACTAACTTTGACTTAATATGTACAAAACAAATTGAACCCAAATGGGTAAACCCTTGTAATATTTCAAAATTTTTTAAAAAAGCATTTTAAAAAAGAAAAATTAACAAATAATGAAAAATCGGGCATAACACATTCAAGAAAAATAAATGTGGTAAAACAAATTTTTGATGTGTAAACCACCTACTCTCTGGTACTTTGTTATGCCCTTCCTAGCAATAAATGGAACTACTTAGCTTGGTACCAGCAGACCAGGACAGGCTTCAAAGATGCTCCTTTCCTGGGGATCCACTTAGGCGTCTGGGGTCCCTGATTGATTTAGTGGCAGTGGGTCTGGGACAGATTCACTGTCACCATCAGTAGGCTCAAGGCTGAGCATGTGGCACGTTATTACTGTCAGCAGTAGAATAGTTATCCTTCCACAATGCTTCAACTACTATCAACCTGCTCCCCTGGCCTGGGTCAGTCAGTCTTGGCCGCAGCCACCTCCTTCCTGCTCAGCCCATTTCCTCCTTATCTGTGTGAGAGGCTGTGTCTGCTGGCTTAGTCAAGCAAGAATGTGCAAGTCTCGGGGGAGGAGATCAACTGTCTCACATTAGCAGCTTCCCCAGGGTCGGTACCTCAATACTTGCCATCAAGCCCATCTCCATCAGAACTTAGGCTGTTCTCTAACTCATCCACTCTACCCAGCCAGGCTGTTCTGCTCAGGCTCCTGGTCTGACTTTCTGTATTTTACCCTCATGGTCTTTGTTTCATAACTGAATTCTTTTTTCCTTCCCCAGAGTCATATCTATTTTCTAATATCCATTGTCATGTTCCTCCCTATAGGCTTTGTGTATTAGTGTAGTCTTCCTAGACTGCCTGGTAACACTTGGGGTGTGGCCTGGAGGCTTATTTCCCCAAGGTGAACTGTTGTACAGCTTATATTTCTGGCTACTCTCCTGTGCTGGTGGTATCAAATCAAACAAAATATTAATATTTCCTCCTACTACGTCCTAGGGAATAACATAGGGGCATAAGGGTGCTTATCTTCATTATACACCAGGTACTATGGCTGGAGAAGGGAGAAGGTGATAAAATGATTCTCAGATAATTTTTTATTGATTTAAAGTCAAAGTCATCTAATATGAGAATAGCTATGTCAGCTTTCTTTTGATTTCCATTCGCAAGGAATATTGTTTTCTATCCTTTCCCCTTGAGTCTAAATGAATCTTTGTGGGTTAGATGTTTCCTGGAGACAGGAAATACTGGCTTGTATTTTTTTATCCTCACAGCTAGCCTGTGTACCTTTAATGGGAAGTTCAAGCCATTTACATTTATTGACAGTATTGATATATATGGTGGATTTCTGTTCAGGCTGAGGGGTAGTTTCTATTATTTTGTTTTACCTCTTGGACCATTATGGTATCTGAGCTCTGAACTTTAGTTTTTGAATAGTTTTATGCTGGTGGATGTCTATCATGCTGATCAATGTATAATGCAGGTCTGAGTACTTCCTGCAAGGCAGGTCTGCTTTTCACAAATTCCCTCACTGATTGCTTGTCTGAGAAAGTCCTTATTTCTCTTTCATACTAGAAACTTAGTTTTGCAAAATACAAGATTCTAGACTGGCTATTATTCTGTTTTAGAAGGCTGAGGCTGGGTCCCTACTCCCATTCTGGCTTGTAGGGTTTCAGTCAGGAAATCAGCAATTAGCCTGAACTGTTTTTCTTTGTAGGTTACCTCCTCCTTTTGCCTTACTGCTCCTAGAAGTGCCTCTTTTGGGTTTATTTTGGCTGGCCTAATGATTATGTGTCATGGAGAGTGCCTCTTTACAATGAATCTCCCAGGAATCTTGTGGGACTCTTGTGACTGGACATCTAGATTTCTAGCAAGGCCTTGGAAATCTTCCTCAATAATTCCCTCAAATAAATTATCTAACCCTTGTGAAATTTCTTCTTTGCCTTCACAGATGTTTATGATTCTAGTGTTTGGTCTCTATACATTTCTTGTAGACTTTGTTCATTCCTCTTGTTTTTCTGTTCTTTCTATTCAACCAACTTGTTTAACACAAAAATATTATCTTCAGTTTTGCCTGATTGAGCCTATTCTTCAGGCTTTCCACTGTACTCTGTAATTCCTTGAATAAATTTTTCATTTCCAAAAGCCCTGTTTGGTTTTTCTTTAATTCTTCAATTTCCTTATCCATTTACTGCATTGTCTTTTTGGTTTCTTTGTGCTGAATTTACATTTTATCTTATATTTCCATGAGCTCATTTGCAACCCATGTTCTAAATTCTTCATTTGTTATTGTAATCTTTTCATTTATTTTGGTGGCATTGGTAAAAGTTTATTGGTTTTTTTTTCATATAAATTGCATTTAATTTTGACCAAAGTACATTACTTAAACATTAATTTTTAATTCAACATGTTAATATGTTTTTATCATATTGCATCCTCATTTATAAGTGAAATATGTTTGTAATTTCCCCTTTATAACAATATATTGTCTCCAATTTTAATATCAAGTGTACCCAGATTAAGTAGAATGATTTTGAAGTATTTTTTTTCTATTGTCTATAAGATTTGGCATGATCTTTTGTTTTGTTTTGTTTTTATTAAATGATAGCTGTGTACATTAATGCAATCATGAGGTGCAGTGTGGTGTTTTCATATACAATTTGAAATATTTTCATCAAACTGGTTAACATAGCCTTTATGTCATTTTCCTAGTTATTGTGTTAAGACATTTATATTCTACTTTCAGAATGATTCACTTGTACCCTTGTAAGATAAACCACAGAGGTGATCCCTCCACCCATCCACCCCTTCCCCTCCCATCTCCCTCTCCTCTCCCATCTCCCTTCCCCCTCCCCATATTCTTAGGCTATAATTAGGTTATACCTTTCATATGAAAGCTATGAGTTAGTTTTTATAATAGGGCTGTGTACATTGGATACTTTTTCTTCCATTCTTGAGATACTTTACTAAGAAGAACATTTTCCAGCTCCATCCATGTAAACATGAAGGAGGTAAAGTCTCCATCTTTCTTTATGGCTGCATAGTATTCCATGGTGTACATATACC
>NW_003852542.1:173765-175780 GCF_000181295.1 Otolemur garnettii | reverse complement strand
GAATTCTTGAGACATCTTTGAATAATTTCTTGAGACATCTTTTGAATAATTTCTTGAAGTTCTAGCTCTTTCTTTTGTTCCATTCTGTTAATCTTATTTGCTTTCCAAATTCTGAATGAGATTTCTGACATTTCAGCTATCTGTTTATGGGTGAGATCTTCAGATGCATCTGCCACATCCTTCCTTGGGGGGGTTGATCTACTCTGCTTATTCACATTACCAGAGTTTTTCTGCTGATTCCGCCCCATGCTGGATTTACTCCGTTTGGCTAGGTGAGCAGGTAAGAGGTAGTTGGGTTGGGGGCTCTGGGAGTAGTATTTTACTAGCCCTTTTGAGCAAAGGCTGGGACTGGTGTCTGTACCTTTTCCCCTAGAGCTTTGCTAAGGATGCATATAGTGCTATGGTCTGAGATCCTGGGGGCCTGTTTGCTGTGTTGGGGCTGAGTATCTCTATCTTATTTTTGGCTGATCTCTGTTCTACCTTAGAAAATCAATTACTATGAGTTAAAGTCTCAGCTGTGGAGAAATATTAGCAATTAAGTCACTCCGCCCTTCACAGGCGACAGTTGGGAAAGGAAAACCACACCTTCTCACAGCCATATCCCCAGGGTATGGCTTTGGATTGTTCTCAGGTGATTGGCCCAGTTCAAGAGATCTAAATCAAGTATCCCAATCAGCACTGGTCTCAAGTGGGGGAGTTCAAAAGGTCTCTGGCATCTATACAGCAGGGGTCTTCTGGCAGCTCAGACATGACTCGCTCTGGTGCTCTGTGGGTTCAGAAGGACCTACCCAGCAAATAAATTAATCTAGGAAGGTTGATGCCTCCTTCCCCACCTTGTACCTTTGTCACACTCAATCACTGGGGACCCCAAGGGCTGTGGTCCAGTTGCTTAATAAGTGAGTGTGACAGGGCTTTGTGTCTGCCAGAGTCAAAGTAGATTCAATGCCACCTCCACTTGGTTACTGCTCATTGTCCCCAGCCAGCAAAGGGAGCTGAAGCCTCTCTGTCTCAGGCACTCAATGACAATTGGAGAATGTTCCACCTGAAGTCAATTTAGACCTAAGAAAATCCAAAGAGCACCAGAGATTCTCCCTCAACCACCAGTTAATTTTCCCAGTTCAAGAGATCCAAACCTATTGACCTGATCAGTACCCACTCTCTAGCTGGAAAGCTCACAAGGTCTCCAGCAACTAATAATAGGAATCTACTGGTAGCTCAAGTGTGGCTCACTCTGATGCTCTGAAGAGTTAGAAAGGTCCGTTCAGTAGACAATTTGGAGTAAGGAGGCTAATGTCTATTTCCCCTCCTTGCTCACCCTTCACCACTGGACTCTGGCAACCCCAGTATTATCTGGTAATCCCACCACCAGTCTCTGTTAACCCAGACTCTGTGGCCCAGTCCTGTCCAATAAGTGAGTGTGTCAGGGTTTTGTGCCTGCCAGAGTCCAAGTAAAGTCAGTGCCTCCTCCACTCGGTGACCACTCTTTGTCACCAGTCAGCAGAGGGAGCTGAAGCCTATCTGCCTCAGGCACTCAATGGCAGCTGGAGAATATGCCACCTGGGCTCAATCTAAACCTGGAATTTGTTTTCTTGAAGTTGTGGCTTGCCTCAGTGGAGAAGACATGCATTTATTTATCTCTTCTCTCAGCTCGGCTCTCCTCCTTCAGCTTCATTTTGTTCTTTTTGGTGGTTATCTCTCCCCCTGAACTGGAGTTTATGTTGAAAACTAGCTCCAGTCAGCCCTCATCCCCTCTTCTTCCGTATTCTTATTGAATGTGAAAATTGGAGTTAGGGAAAATAGCCAACCCGAGGATTTAGCAAAGTATAAAGCCCATTGAAACCAAGTGAACAAATAAACAGACAAAAATGCTACCAGACACACAAGCACACAGATGCACAGACAATCAGAAACAAGTAGACAAACAGAGAAAAAACAAAACAAAACAAAAGACAAACAAACAAACAAAATAAAAAACAGCCACAAAAATGGTAATCATAAAATGATTAAAAAAAAAA
>NW_003852542.1:158105-173712 GCF_000181295.1 Otolemur garnettii | reverse complement strand
TATTTGTCAATGTAAGCACTCTCTGCAACCATAAGAAGAGGAGGAGAGGAAGAGAGAAGGAAAAGGAAGAATAGTATTAACAATAAAAGACAAAAAAACAAAAACAAAAAAAGACTTAACATTAACACACACACAAAAAAAAGATTAAGAAAAAAAAAGAAGGGGGTACCACCAAGAAAAATATTATTCTTATGAATATATACAAACATGCCACTTTATATCTGAGGTGGGGTTCAACTTTAGTGGGAATAAGTTTATATTGCAATATACTTTCTAAATAGCAGGTGGCACTGTGAGTGGGTCCCAGGCTAAAACGAAAAAAGAAACAACAATGACAACAATAACACAAGGAATCTTTGCTGGCAAATCGCACAAATTCTCCCTACAACAATTCCTGTAAAGTGTGGGGTGTCCTGAACCAGCTTCAGATGCAGGATGACTGGCTACAGGTGAGATTGAGCTCTCCAGGCTCCTGGAAGAGGTGCTATGGAAACGCCATTTTTGAAATTTTACAATATGTCTGGTTCCTGGCTGGTTGCCCAGCCTTGGCTGTCCTTTTCCAGGCAGCACTCCTATCTGTCCTCCAAACTTGGCACAGGAGTCCATGCTTCACCAGTTCTTCCACTCAACTCCTAGTTTCCTCTCAAACTGGAAATTGTTATGTCCATAGGAAAAGGGCTGGTTGCTGCTTGCACCAGCCACTTTAGGGCCACCACACAGTTTTCAGTCCGTTTCTGTGAGGGAGGAGCTGGTTACCTCTGATTCCCGCGGATTCAGCACCGCGCACAAAAGACTTTTCAGAGTCTGTAGGAAAGGAGTTGATTGCCTCTGTGGCTCACTGCTTCAGTAAAGCACCACAAAGACTTCTAAAATTATAAAATGAATTGGTTCCTAAGCGGAATCCTTTCCTCTCAAATTTCTGTCCAGTTGCCTGGACCCCTGACACTCCAGACCGGGCCCAAATAGCTCCCCTTTCTGGTTTCCAAATGCCACTCAGGAGTCCATGCCTCACCGCACTCTCTGCAAAACACCCAAACTCCCCACAAATTGGGTATAGAAGTCCTTCATGGGGAGGGATTGGTTACTGCTGTCTTAGGCCTCTGGCCGCCTGCTATAGCTGGCACATTTTCAGCTGCTGAGCTGAGTTTTTTCTGGCAGATACTGTGGTTCTGGGTTACGCTTCCAATCCAGCAATTTGCCTCTTTGTTGCACACCCTGGGTTGCATGTCTGTGCCAGCACTCCACTCAGGGAAAGATCCAGCTCCCCTACTCTTACCTAAAACCAGGAGGAGAGTTGACTCAGTGATGCATCCCCTCTGCCATCTTGCTCTGCCTTGGGTTATTGTTTTCTTTAGGGGGTATCCTATCACCTTGGTTTTTCCTATTTCCTGGGTTTTGCTGCTGGTTCCTTCTCATCTGGTCTCTCTGTTGAAAGCTCAGGGTGTTGGAGCTGGATTATGGGCTTGTCAGGGAGACCATGAAGATCAGTCCTTGACTGTGTCAGAGAGAAAAGTACTGGTCCTGAGTTGCCTATGGTTTAATCTCTCAGGTTAACTCTGACCTGCTCTCTTCACCTCTTACTGACAAAGTACAGTGAGTTTGGTTCCGCACCTTACCCTTGTTTATTATGGTGATGGCAGGTGGCACTTGTGGGTATGAGGCAGCCATACTCTGTTTACTTGAGTTGGGAGGTGAGTGGTTCTCCCAGTTGTTGGTTGATGATTGAGTGAGCTAGCTGCCAAGATGTTCTTTTGTGACTATATTAGACCCTGGTCCTCCAGGTGGAGTATTAGAGTGCTCAAAACATTAGGAGGAACCTTGTAGCTCCCAGGAGTTTCTTGAGTTCCACTACCAAGATGACAGGGAGGAAAGGCAAGGCAGTTCATGCCTAGGTTTTCCCCAGCCAGTGGGTTGTGCCTATTAGTAGGTTATGCCTACAGGAAGGAAGAAGCTGCAGTGCTGTTTCTGGGACCTGGACTAGCTCTAGTCACTCAGGAGAAGCTCTGCAATGTCCCAGGTGTTGGATGGGGCCCTGGAGCTTCCAGAAGGGTCCTTATTCTCTGCTGGAGCTGAGGCTCATGGTGTGTGTGGTTGGTTCTGGCTGGGTCGGGTGAGCTTGCACCTAATGGTTGAGAAGCTGACCAGTTAGCTGTTGTGGCAGGGGTTAAACATCTGCTCCCAGTTGCAGCCTGAAGCTATCCCACCCAGCCACAATGTCTGTTTATGCAGACAGGTATAGCAGATCCTCTCTCTTCTCCCTACCCTCTGCTCCACAATATCCCCTCAAGCAGGGAAACATGTGTTTAAGGTTGCATCACTGTGAGAGGATATCCTATAGCTTGCATATAGTGACAAACTGCAGCATATTTAGACTCTACCTCACTAACTCTAAGAATGAAATACTTGTCTGATCCCCTGCCTGAGAACCTGTTTTAAACTTCACACAAATAGTTGGAGATCTTATACATTGGGAGATGTGGAGACTGGCCTGACTTGTGCAGGTACCAACTCAAATAAGTTTTTCCATCACTTATTCACACAAGGCACTTAGTATTAGATCTGCAAAAGATAGAGATTGGCTATTCAGGGATGATGATCAGGGAGGGTGGCATCTGAGTCATCTCAATATCTTCATGGAATCCTACAGTAATATAAGAGAAAAAAATGAGGTTATGTTGCAAATATTGTGAGCAATTTTTATTCATTTTTTAATAGTTCTGGCTAAATCAGTTTCTGTGCTTTGGATTCATATGCCCCAAATGTCCAATTTCTAAAATGATCTCCAAATTTGCAGGATAAATAGGGATCCCTAGAAGTCCTCTACAACACCCCCCATTTTTATCTGTCAGAGTCATCACCAGATGAAAGGCCCTTGCTCCCTCTGGAATCTTCCTCACTTTTGCAGATCTGAACCTCTTAGATTTTGGGGGACAAGACATACACATCTAACACGTGCACAGAGCACATATAGGAGGCAGTGGGGCCCCAGAGCTCCCCCTCTCACCCTAGTCTCCTTCCTCATGTCCTTCTGCCCTTACCAGAGACCTAGAACATTAGCAGCCCCATGAGCTGAGCAGAGAGCCACATTGTGAGAAGTTGGACTGAGGAGTCCTGATCAGTCAAGGCAAGGTCAGAGCTGAGCTCTTATCTCAGACTCACAAGGGAAAGTGTTCCCTAGGGGACAGTATGCAAATCCTCTGGTGTTTACTGCAGGGTGGAAAGGCTAAATGGAAGTCAGGGCCCACCTGTGAGCAAAGGGATATGAAACACCCTCTCTTTTTGAAGAAAAACTACCGAAAATAAAATCTATGTATGAGATCTATGAGCAAAGAGACAAATTTAAATGTTTCCATTTGTTCTCTCTAACAGATTTCTTTTTCCTCTGACAGATTTCTGTTTCTCATGCTTTTTCTTGGGTTCATTTTACACTACTTTTTAATAGAGTTTCTGCAAACATTTGGTTATTCTTATTTATTTCTTCATATTTATTTGGAAGTCTATTTAGTCTTTTCCAGGTTTTTTAATGCAGATGAAACACACTGAGTATAGGGCACAAATTGTAGACATTCAATTTAGGAATTTATGTATATTCATTGTCCAGATGGAAGCATAGAATATTTTATGTTCTCCTGAAGCTCCTCTCATGCACCTTTACAGATCAATTCACAATCAGGTTAACTGTGTCTACTATGTCTGACATTTATCACAAGAGTTTAATCTCACCTAGAATGTTGCATAAATTGAAGGAAGAGGGTTTTTTTTTAATTTGTTTTCAGTATTTTTCTAGTTTCTATGCCTGTTTTTTTTTTTTTTTTTCTTTTTTAATATGGGACAGGGCCTCACTCTGTGAAGCAAGCTGGTCTTGGACTCCTGGGCTCAGGCACTCCTCCCACTTTATCCTCTCAGAGTGCTAGAATTATGGGTATGAGCCACCACTCCTGGTCTTCTTTCTTTATTATGTTAGAGGACTTCATTCCTATATGTAGACTCAAGTTACTGTCTACTGTTATTTCTTGAGATTCTAAAAGATTTCTTTTTGAATTCTTTTCTAAGGCATATTTGGCTTTTATGCTATTAATGAACCCATCCTTGTTTAGTAATGAATATTTTTACTTTTCCTTTATTTTGATGAATATTTTCAATGGAAATATAAATTTCAATTGTCATTCTTTCTTCTTTTTACAGCATTTAATTATGTTATTCTGCTGTCTTCCCACCTCTATTGATCATGATGAAAAGTTAGTCAGTGGCTTTATTATTATTTATTTGTACATAGCAAGTCAATTTTTCCTTGATGCTCAAAATTGCGTCTTCATCTTTCAACATTTTGACTCTAATATATTCAGTAATGAATCTCACAGTGCTCCTCCTTAACAGATTTCATTGAGTTCCTTTTATCTGCAGAATAATTTTTTTATTAATTTTGAAAAGATTTTTCAATTATCTCTTCAAATATTTTTTCAGATCTCTTTCTCTTCTATTTTATATTCTCAATTACACATTTGTTAGTATTATCCAAATTGACCTATGCATCATTGAGGTCTTGGTCATTTTCTTTTAAACTTTATTATTTAGTTGGATGTAATTTTTTTTAGTTAGACTTTTTTTTTTATTTTCACTGATTATTCCATTACCATAAACATATGTAATGCATTTTGTAATTCTTTTATTGTCCTTTAAATTTCTAGGATTCCCATTCCATCCTTTTGCATACATTCTCTGTTTGAAGTCCCTATTCATTGAGTCATTACCTTTACATTTGTCTTTTTACATTTTTGATCAAAAATGAAAAATAATTATTTGAACATCTATATAATAACTACTTTGAAGTCTTTACTAAAGCCAATATTTATGATAAGTTAGAGTCAGTCTCTACTGACTATTTCTGTTGGTTATTTTATTGTTGTTTGTTCAGTAGTAGTCACATTTTTTTTGCTTCTTCACAGAATTTTTTCAAATTGAAAACTGCACATTTGACATAATGCAGTCTTGTACCTCTCTCTGGATTCAATCTTATCTTTCTGAGCATTGTGGAATTTCTTTTCCATAGCTTCCCTAGATTTATAATGAAGAAGGTAATGCCCCTGGCCTCTCTGTTGAAAGCTCAGGCTGTTGGCTTATGGGCTTATAAGAGAGAACTTGAAGATCCTCCTGAAGACCCTTATCACCCCCATAAGAATCTGTGTGTGTGACCACAGACAAGAGGCTGCCCCCACATAGGGTTCACGTCCCGAATTTCTCAAGGTTGTTCAGACCCTTAAATTTAATGGGTGTCTGGCCATTGGTATCTCTGCTCATTTTTAATCTTAGTTTTACTTTTAGCTTGAATTGGAGTTTTGCATGAATTTTTACAGATTAATAGTAATCCATAATCTGCACAAATTTTGGCCAAATGTCTTGAACTCATAATTCTATCATCCACCAATACATCTGCATATGGTTGAAGGAGCCTCTGCAAAAATGCAGCCAGTTCTTTCTTCTGCTGTTTTTACTTTACACTTCTACACTCTCTCATCTCTGTCATTTATACATGAATCTTCTAAGTCACTGGGAATGTGTGCAGAGATTATCTCAGTAATTTGATTAACTCCATTATTTCTAGGAATGCGCTTATAACTTTCTGCAGGCATAAGCCATGGTTGGCCAGGGTCATTGATTTGGACTAGCAAAGCTATGGGGTACTTTTCTTTGTTGATGTTTGTTTTTATCTTCATTTCTTATGGGTGTTATCAAAGTTATCTGGAAACCCTGAAGGGTAAGGCTGTACTCTCCACCCAATTCACATCTACCCCCTCTCACAGCAAGCTTCTAGAATTTGCTGCCATCTGCTGAAGTTCTTGCTGATTTAGCTGGGGTGGAAGGGAGAATTCCTAGCAAAGCCACAGACATTTCCTGTTCTTCCTGAAAGTACTAGTACTAGAATATATATTCTCAAATTTTTTATGCTTTGCCAATTTCCAGAGCACAGAAGTAATTTTGATATTTTTATCAGCTTTCTGGCTTTCACATTTTTATTTGTTGTTTATTTTTACACAGAGTGCTTAATAAACTCATTGTTATAGCATAAGAGGGATGCCATCTAAACTGAATTTAAATAAGCATAATTGCCACAGTAAAAGGAAATAGGGGTATGGACTACCATAATCAATTTTATAGTTGAGAACTCGGACTCTATACACTCAGTTAAAGAGAAACCATGTTCTTAATAAATATTGAATCCTTATTGCTAGATTTTTCTGTTCACAGTGGAATACACTCATAATTTTTGAGAAATCTTATGTATATGATAGAACTAAAAAAAATGTGAATATATTCTACATAATGAGATACAGGACTATCTTTAAAAGAGATGAGAGTTACAAATAAAGAAATGTGAAAAATATAATGAATGTTGTGAGATTGCTTAATACAAATCCATGCTTTTTTCTTAATTTTAATTTCTTTATTGATATATTTTAATTTATTTTGAAATACATTTTAGACTCAAAATTTGAAAAATGTACTATGAGTTACTTCAGTATAGACTAGCCTCAGCTTCTTGTAATACTAGTTACACTTTCAGGCACAATGGGGACTGAAACCCCATTCTTGGCAAGGGAAAACGTTCCCAGAAAAAGGGAAGTATTAAAAAGTAAGCTGGGTGGATTGGAACAAAGGAGACAGCTAGTTTACCTTTAAACCAGGTGCTACTAAATTTCTTATCTGAGCAAGTTTCCTGCTTTTCCTAGAACTCTGGTCTGGCCTATTGGGGATAAAGCTTACAAACATTCCTGCTGGGTCTGTGAACACTCGGAAGAAAATAATGACCATGGACAGACGATGTTGTGGCAAGGCCTGGCAAGATACATTAACTAGGCCATTCTGGCCCAGTAAATAGTCAAAGCAATATCCACTGTAGGGATTTGTATTTGTCTGGGGAAGATATCAAGGGAACAGCTCAAGCCCTGAAATATGAGTAGGAGGGCTTATACTCTTATCCCAGATGAAGACCCTCTGTGGTGGTGATCAGAGTAAAATTCCTCTCTCCAACTGATTATAGGAGATTGATGCCAATGGTGTTTTACTCCACAGTGAACTAGTAAATTTAATAGCCCCCAAAGAATCTATCTTTGTGACCACAGACAGGAGTCTGCCCCCACACAAGGCTCAGGTTCGGGATTTCTCAAGACTGCTCAGACCCTTAAAGTCGATGATTAAAGAAACAATAGGAGCTAATATGCTCACTTAGAGAAACTGCTAGCATTTTTGTTTCCTTCCTCAGCCGACCATTTGGGCTAATGAGCAAAGAGCCTTCCATAAAAGCTGAGTGGAACTGAAACTCAGAAGCACTGTCAGAACCCCATAATTGGGCAGAGTCCCCTATGTTCCCACCTTTGAAAATTCTATTCCATGTATCTTGTCTTTTTCTTTCTTGTCATGTCTTACTTTATATTTCTTCAGTCAGTCACAGCCAAATCCACAGGCCTTAACAGACCCTGACCCTGGAGCAGGACTCTGACATTACACATAACCATAATATAAATATCAAGCCAGAAAAATAACATAAATGCAGTGCTATTAGTTCACTAATTTGCAATCCAATGTAGATTTCACTATTTTCTAAATAATGTCTTTCTGTTAGCTTCAAAAATAACATTCAAGATCCCAATACTGCATTTAATTTGTGTTTTCTTAACATCCTCTGTGATGGTGTTTTTAGTTTTGTTGTGTTTATGCTCTTGAAACTTTTGAATTTCACTGGCCAGTTATTTTGATGAATGATCCTTAATATCATTTTGCCTGAGGACTTCTGTTGATTACACAGAATCCTTCATTTTTTGCAAGAATGTTACAGATGGAATATATCCTCTGTTCATCATATCAGGAGTTGCATAATGTCGACATGTTTTATTAGTGATGATGATGACCAGTAATTTTTTTTATGAGGAAAAATACCTAATGTAGCTTTGGATGAAATATGTTTGGATTATATTTAAGACTGTCATGATTCTCTGCTAAATTAATCTAATAGTGATAATTTTTATAGTTCTAAATATTATGATAGTAGTATTAAAATTGATGCCAACATATATTATGTATGAGGTACTGTTCAAAATGCTTTATCATGCTTAAATATTAAATATACCTGTAAAGTGAATTCTATCATTGTCACAGTTTCACAGATATAAAAATTGAGATAAAGGGAGCTTAAAAAATTTTACTGTTACACTATTTATAAGCACTGAAGTTCTGTCCCTAACCCAAACAGTTTGTCCAGTTTGTCTTCAGGGTCTGATATGATAACATCTGGACTGTAGGAAGGATATTGACTGGCTATGGAGAAAGTTCTAATTCCAAAACAGAAGAAAATTTCATTGATACCTGTGGTAGCATAAATAAACTGCTTCTATGAAAACTAGAAAAAGGTTGGGAAAGCAGATGAGCTTAAATGGTTTGGGGGAAACAGCAGAATTATAAAGAACTCATGATGGATATCAGATTTAAACCCAAGGCATGAAACTATAAGTGTTTTAGAATAAAAGTTAGAAAAATTTACATAGACATCAGCCTAGGCAAAAGTCTTATGAAGAAGACCCACAAAGTAACCACAGTAATAAGAAAAAATAAATACACGGGACTTGATCAAATTAAAGAGCTTATGCACTAAAACAATCACCAGAGCAAATAGACAACCTATAGAATGGGAGAAAATATTTGCATGCTATACACCCAGTAAAGGGCTGACTATGAGAATCTACAAAGAACTCAAGAAAATCAGCAAGAAGAAGACAAACTATCCCTTGAAAAAGTTGACCTAAGGTACAAATGGAAACTTTTCAATGGAAGATAAACTAATAGCCAACAAACATATGAAAAAATGCTCAACATCTCTAATCATCAGAGAAGTTCAAATGAAAACCACAATAAGGTGTGACTTACCTCCAGTGACAATAGCTTTTATCAAAAGTCTCAAAACAACAAATGTTGGTGTGGATGCAGAGAGATAGGAACACTCAGACACTTTTAGGGAAACCACACATTTGTTTCACCTCTGTGGAATGTAGGTGAAGATACCTCAAAGAAGTAAAAGTAAACCTGCAATTTGATCCAGCAATCTCATTAGTATGGTGTTTAGCCACTGGGAAAAAAGACATTTTATGAAAAAAACACCTAACTTAATTGTTTATAGCAGCACAATTCACAATTGCAAAGATGTGAAAGCAAGCCAAGTGACCGTCAGCACAAATGGATTAATAAAATATTGTATACGTATACTATAAAATTCTACTCAACCATAAAAAATGGTGAACTAGTACCTATTATATTAACTTGGATGGAACTGGAAAGCATTCTTCTAAGAATCACAAGAATGGAAAAACAAACACCACTTGCACTCACTATTAAATTGCAACTAATCAATCAACTCTTATGTACACATATGGAAAAACACTCATCACAAATCAAGTGGATGGGAGGGAAGTGGTAAATTTACACCAAGCAGGTACAATGCATACTATCTGGGTGATGTACACACTTATAACTTTGATGGAAATAGTAGAAAAACTATGTTTGTACTCAATACATTTATTTACATATGTTACCAAAATGTATATTTTTTAAAAAGAATGGTTTTATAGGTTCAGGTGTCTGAATAGAGGTTCTTAAAACTGTTGAGGAGTAGGGGGCTGAGTCTGGACTGATGGATGTGTTGTGTAAATCAGCCTGGAGTATAGATTAGTGAACCACCCATGCAATATTCCCCTTCCTGCATGGACAGCACTGTATGTTTTCCGGGAAATGGTATCAGTACCCTGAGGATCCCAAGTCAGCATCCTCCTCTGTGTCACTGTGATCATCCATGCCCCCATACTATGGGGGATAATTGAGTGTTACTCTGAGTCAGCTTCAGGACCCTCTAGAAGGCTCTCTAAGCAGCAAGTTAAAGTATACTTGCGAGATAAAGTTCTGATCAGCTCTTCGTTCCCATCTGATACAGTTAAAGACCAAAGTGTGGAAAGAGAGAAATGGGATAGCAGCCTAATATTTTGTTCTTAACAGGCTTGTGTCAAACACAATCTCACTGACTCAAGATGATTGCTGAGACAGGAAGACACAGGGATTAAATTCTGTGAGCAAAGAGAGGAATTCTACACTCAGGCTGAGCTAACAGTCTTTACTGTCTTGACCGCCTTGACAAAAGCTGGCTTATATACTATTTACACATTTTGTGATAGATAGATGTATTTAATTAAAACTGATGGCAAAATGTGAACATTGAGTAATCCATTTAGTCAAATGTTAAGAGGATATTAAAACAAAATAATATTTGAATAACAAGAGTAAAATTTGAATCATTTATGGAAGAATGTACATATGCTAGTAAACTCAAATTCCATGGTTAATAACACTTAGCATTTATTTTCATGTTTGTGGATGTTCATGTTAACAATCATCTGACTGGTTAGTGTAGTCAGCATGGTCGTTCTCCTGCAGGATGCTGTGCCTCTTTTCAGCCTTTGGACTGTGTATGATCCCAGACCAAGACAGTGACTATGTAAGGCAAAACATTTGTATGGCAAGTACCAGTACTAGCCAGCATCCCCAAATGAAGCTTAGCAGGCAAATGTAAATCCGGTAATCTACCTCTAACACAGTTTCACACTATTTTAATTTATTCTTTTAACTCATAAATTTATAAAACCTCTTAAACATTTACTGCATTTAATTCGCAAGGTATTTTTCCATGGAACAATAATTGTGTTTTTTATAATTTTTATTTTTGCAATATAAAAAACCCTTTTCACATGCAATTTTTAATTAAATAGAAATAAAGCTGGGCTTGTATTCAACACAAGACTTTTTTCTCACTGGAAAAAGTAGTATCTTTCGCTAAAGTAGATGTCCTTTAAAATATATCTGCTTAAATATATGATAGATTGTTAATTTATTAAAATGAAAGCTGTCATTCACTGTGCCTGAAATGCATTTGCTACTTTGCATGTGTGACATGCTCACAGGGATTAAAGTTGATGCTGCACTGGCATCTGGACAAACTTTGAGTAGCAAAGTTTTCCTACAAAGGAAAATTTATACTATATGCACTTTTCCCATTAGTCTTGTCAAGAAAGGTATTTTATTTGTCAAATGATCACTATATATTGTAGGCAATTTTCTCATTTTCCTGCTTACTCTGTGGCTTAATAGCTTTTCCTGCAATGATCCCAGACTTTCTAGTAGTGAGTGAAAGTTCATTCAAGTATATATTGACATCATCTCATATCTGAAAAGTTTTGAGATTTGGGAAAATATTGACCTTACTTAGCACCACCATCATTTCTGGAAGCACATTTCCCCCAATCCCTTTCTCCTCTATGATTTCTTAAAGTTACTCAATGAAGGGCCCTCCCTTCATATTTGAAAGTCAAAAGAGGATGATTTAGTATTTATTGACACCTGCAGGTAGACCCTTGGAAAAAGCTGATGAATAGGGAATTTCCTGGGGGAGGAGCTGTACATGCTGAAAGCATCAGCACCCCACTCTTGGGCTTCCCAGGCTGGTCTGAGGACCAAGTGTTTAGGAAGCCCATAACTTCAGTGGCAGATGGACCAATGATTCTCCTATGTCTGGTATCAGCATCCCCAACGTTGCTACACATAGGCTTGTATTTCTTTTTTAAAATAATAATCAGTAATTTTTAATGAGAATTTGCAATGTAAAAAGTAGTTAAGTGTTTTGTTTTTACTGTATTGACTCATCTGATCCTACCTATTGTCATTTTACAGATTCAGGTACTACAGCAGAGTGTTGATGCAACTTATCCAAGGTCACACAGCTAGGTAGAGGCAAAGCCAGGACTACACTATACTGCCTCAAAGATGTATTCACCAAAGAAGTTTTCTTTGTTTGTTTGTTTTTCCCCAAAGGTGTATTGTTAATTGAAAAAGAGTATGGTATTGTAGGAGAAAAAAATATTTTCTCCCATATTTTTATTGTTTCAGATTAATTGAGGGTTCACAGAATTAGGTTATAATATTTGCATTTGTTAGGTAGAGTCCATCTTATATTTGTGTCCCCCCCCCCGAAGGTGTGCTACGTATCCTACCATTGTGCCCATTAACTGGGATCACACCCATTCACCTCTCTTCTCTCTTCTCCCCACTCCCTCCTTCCCCTGCCCCCCCATTGAATTTATTTGCATGTTTTCTCTTATGTGGGTGTGTATTAGATCATCTACTGGCTTCATATTGAGTACATTGAATTCTTGCTTCAACATTCTTATGATACTTTACAAAGAAGAATATCTTTTAACTATATCTAGGTTAATACAAAAGATGTACGGTCTATATCTGTTTTAATGGTTGAATAGCATTCCCTGGTATGCATATACTATAGCTTGTTATCCATTCCTGGGTTGGTGGGCATTTAGGTTGTTTACACAATTTGGCAATTGCAAATTGAGCTGCAATAAACAAAATAGTGCAAATGTTCTTATGATAAAATGATTTTTTTTCTTCTCAGTAGATGCCTAATAGTACATTTGCAGGATCAAATGTGGGGTCTAATTTGGGTTCCTTGAGGATTCTCCATATTTCCTTTCAAGGGAGTCGTATTATTTTGCAGTCCCACCAGTAGTGTAAAAGTGTACCCTTTTCTCCACCTCCATGCCAGCATTGCCCAGGCTTATGTTTCTGATTCTAGTTTGCTGTTTAAAGCAATTGTTGCTTGGGATCCTTAAAGTAGACATTAATGTATGAACCCTGACTGATGCCATAAAATATTCTTCAGTTATAATTAATTGCTGTCTTTATTAATTCAAGGGAGACAGTGTCACATTTGTCCTGCTGTGGCTGAGGACCAAGAAAGAATTAGAAAGCAGAGAAGACACTCTGGCCCTGTCTACCAAAACCTTCACATCTAGGCTGCCTCTGAGAAATGCTCTCAGTAGACAGAGCTACCAGGAGGACCAGCTGGGGCAGCCCAACTTCACATACCTGCTTCTTTGGGAGATTTATGTTATGACTTGTAACACTGTGAGAGGCCAACTGTTACCCTGCATACAGTAATAACTTGCAAAATCTTCAGCCTGCAGGCCACTGATAGTGAGGGTGAAGTCTGTCCCAGACCCACTGCCACTGAACCTTGATGGGACTCCTGATTGCAAAGTGGATGCATAATAGATCAGGAGCTTAGGAGATGTCCCTGGTTTCTGCTGATACCAGGCTAAATAATTGCTAATGCCCTGACTGGCCTTGCAAGTGATAGTGACTGTGTCTCCTACAGATGCAGACAGGGAGGATGGAGACTGGGTCATCTGGATGTTACAGCTGGCACCTGAGATTGGAAACATAGAAACAAATATCCACACAATTAACCATGTTAGAAGAGGACTTCCCTGAGGAGCCAGGTAGTACTGACCATACTGTCTGAGTAAATCCCTGAGGTTCTCCTTTCTTACCTGGGAGCCAGAGAAGCAGCAGCCCCAGGAACTGAGCAGGGGCCCTCATGTCCATGCTGTGTCCTGACAGGGACTGACTCCTGTACAGGGTGAAGTGTGACCAGCCTGTTAATAAGTCTCTAGGGTGAGGGTGGTACCCTGGGAACATGCAAATCAGGAGGGGGGGGGCAGGCTGGGCACAGCTGCAGGGCTGGCTCATCTCAGTGACTCAGAAGAGGCTTAGTGCCCCCAGGTGTCCCACGGGAGACCAAGGTACACAGATTTGCCTACAGAGAATGTCTTTCTCCATGGAGGATGTTTTGTTAAGAAGGACATTTGGGGGCATCTATTGTTAAAATTTTAAGTGAAGGTAAAGAAAAAACACAATCACATATTTCAAAGTTGTATTGGAAGTATGTAGGAGAATATCTTTATTTATAAAGAATTATAACAAACTCTTAGAGGGTAGGACTATCAAGTAATCAAAATATTGTCAAATGTTTCCAGATAAGAATCTTGGGACCTCACGGTGCAGCTCCTGCTGACCTTCCAAGCTCCAGCTGAGAATTCTGGTGAATATCCTTTTCATCCTCACTACACGGTCTCTTCTGAATGACCATTTTTTCCACAGGCAAATGAGACCACTCATCCCCAGGTGAAGGAACTTCATAAATCCCAAGTCACTAAAGCATTAGGGCCTTGCTTGATGTACCACTTTTCCATGAGCTTGCAGAAGCATCAGGGCACAGCCTTAAGTGCCTGGCAGGTGTCCAGTCAACTCTGATTCTTCCTGAGAAATCCATCACAGCATCTACGTGGGTTCACATCTCAACCCAACCCCAGTAGCATTAACACTCCAACATAAAAGACACAGAGCTGGGTTCTGAGCCTACAGCTGACCTCTGCCATGTGTTTGACGTTCTATTTACATTCTCCGCGCAAAGTCTCCATATTCTTCTTTATTTGCAGGGATCACTTGGATTGCACAGTGAAATGATATGGATGTTTGGACCCTCCAAAGCACATGTGAAATTTTTTTTTTAAATTTACTTCATTTTTTAAATTTTTATTTCTTATTTTTTATTTCAGATTACTACAAGGGTATAAATGATTAGGATACATTGTTTGGTTTTCTAAAGTAAAATTTAAGTTGTAGTTGAGCCCCTCAGCCTGGGGGTGCACTGTATAACCCTACTCAGTGCACATCAAGTGAGAGCTCAACAAAGCCCCCCCCTTCTCCCTTTTCCCCTCTCCCTCCCTTCCCTCCACTTAAATATACTTGTACTTTTCTCTCGTGTGTGCAGGTCGTTGGTTTTCTATTGGTTTCATATACTTGTGATACTTTTCTAAGAAGAATGTGCTTCAACTCCACCCTGGTAAATATGAAAGAGGTAAATACCTTGAAATACTATTTAGCTATAAAAAAGATGGAGACTTCACGGGTTGAAATTTGATCCCCAGTTGGGGGTGAGGCCTGGTGGGTGATGTTTGAATCATGAGAGCAGATCCCTCTTACGTGGCTTGGTGCCTTCCACAGAAGAATGAGTGGGTTCTCACTTCATTAGTTCACATGAGAGCTGGTTGTTTAAAATAGGCTGGCACTGCCTCCTTGCTCTCCCCTTCCTTCTCACACCAAAAGTCAAACTGGCTGCCCCTTTGCTGTCTACCCTGATTGAAGCTCCCTGTAGCCCTCACTATAGGTAGATGCTGCTGCCCAACTCTTTGTGTAGTCTGCAGGCCCAGAAGCCAAATAAACCTCTTTTATTTATAAATTAGGAAGCCTCAGTTATTTCCTTCATAGCCATGCAAAATGGTTTAACACACAGTTTCTTATACTTATCAAAATTCTGTTTAATATGGTGTACTATGATCTCTAATTCATCTAGTGCTTCTTGGTTCCATTTAAAAATACACCTTGGAATTTAAAAAAACACCTTTTATTTGTTTTTTTGTGTTTTTTTGCAGTTTTTGGCCAGGGCTGGTTTTGAACCCACCACCTCCAGCATATTTGGCCGGCTCCCTGCTCCTTTGAGCCACAGGCACCGCCCCAAAAAACACCATTTTATAAAAATTGCAATTCAACCTATTGATCTCACTCAGATTATTCAAAGCCTAATAGACCTTGGTGCTAGGTCTTTATTATTTGATTTACCAAAATTTGCCTATAAGTGAAGAAAACAAGGGCAGTGCCT
>NW_003852542.1:148772-158023 GCF_000181295.1 Otolemur garnettii | reverse complement strand
AAAAAAAAAAAGAGAAAAAAAAGAAAGAAAAAAGAAAAGAAAACAAGAATGTGGAATAATGTTTATCTTGGCTACTCCCATGAGATAGGTTATATAAAATCTTGTGCCTTCTCTGGTCCTGGAGAAGGATGTGTACTAACAACCCTATAAAAGAACAGAGATTTTCAAAACATAAAGGGGCCTCTAGAAGTCCTTTGCGTTGTTCTACTCTTTCTGTGTCAGAGTCTTCACCAGAGTGCAGCCTTGTTCATTCTTGAATCTTCTTCATTTAGACGTGCACATCCATCATGTGGAGGGAACACACATGGGAGGCACAGGGGCCCTATTCTCCTTCCTCATCTCCTTCTGTCCTTATCAGGGACCCAGAGCACAAGTAGCCCCAGGAGTTAAGTAAGGGACAGAGGTACCTCATTATGAGAAGTTAAACTGGGGAGTCTTGATCAGTCAAGGTAAGCTCGGAGCTGAGCTTTTATCCAAGACTCAGAAGGGATGGTCCTCCCTAGCAGGAAGTATGCAAATCCCCTGGTGGAATATTTGAACTTGAAGTGGGTGCCTTCCCTGTAGGCAAAGGGATATAAAACACCCTCTCTGCTTGGACAGAAAGCAACAGAAATAAAATCTATGATACTCATATGACAGAAGAGACAAATTTACATATTTCTGACTGTTCTAACATATTTCTATTTCTCTTGCATTTTCTTAGGACCATTTTACACTATTCTTTATTAGATAGAGTTTCCATAAATATTTGGCTATTCTTTATTTTGTATTTATTTAGGAGTCTGTTTAGTCTTTTCTATATTTTTAATGGAGATGAAGCACACAGAGTAAAGGGCACAAATTTAATAGTTTCTGTATATTCACTGTCCACATGGAGGTATTTAATTTCTCAAATTCTCCTGAAGCTTCCCTCATGTACCTTCACTTCACAGGTCAATTCCCTGTCAAGGTAATTGTGTCTACGGTGTCTGACTTATATCATAAGAGTTTAATCTCTTGCGGGTTAGAACGTCACATAATTTGAAGTGATTTTTTTGTTGCTGGTTTTTGATTTTTTTCAAACTTCTTTATTTATTTTAATATATAAGGTGTCACTCTGTGGCCCAGTCTGGTCTTGAACTCCTGGGCTCAGGCAATCCTCCCACCTTAAACTCTGAGAGTGCTAGAATTGGGGGTATGAGCCACCACACCTGGCTGTCTTTCTTTAGTATCTTGGAGAACATTCTGTTCGTAGACTCAAGCTGATGTCTGCTGTTATATCTGAGATTCTAAAAGGTTTCTATTTGAATTTCTTTTTAGGCCTATATGGCTTATCTAATATTAATGACTCCCTCCTTGTTTAGTAATGAATATTTTTACTTTTCCTTTATTTCAATGAACATTTTCAATGGAAATACAATTTTCAATTGTTGTTCTTTGTTCTTTATTCAGCATTTAATTATGTCATTCCGCTGTCCTCCTGCCTCTGCTGGTCATGATGAAAAGTGAGTCAGTGGCTTTCTTCTTATTTCTCTGTACACAGCAAGTCATTTTTCCTTTATGCTCAAGATTTTCCCTTCATCTTTCAACATTTTGACGCTAATATGTTCAGTAATGAATATCACAGTGCTCCTCCTTAACAGATTTTACTGAGTTCCTTTTATCTGCAGCATAATATTTTTAATTAATTTTGAGAAGATTTTTCAATGACCTCTTCAAATATTTTTTTAGACCCTCCATCTCTTCTTCTCAATTGCATATTTGTTAGTGTTCTTCACATTGACCTATATATCTCTGAGGTCTTGGTCATTTTTCTTTAAAATTAATCTTTAATTTAAAACCAATCTTTATTCTTAATAAAATATCATATATAATACTCTTAATATTTAATTAACCTTTAATCTAAAATTAATCTTTATTTTTTAGTTGGACTAAAACTAAACTTTTTTCAGTTTCAGTGATTCTTCTGTCATCTTAAACTTCTGTTTGACCTCATGGAATGCATTTTGCAACTGGGTTATTGTACTTTAAATTTCTAGAATTCCTATTCAATCATTCACCTGTCTTCTCTATTTAAATTCCCTATTAACTGAGCAATTACCTTTATATTTATCTTTTTATATTTTAAATAATACTTGAACAATAATATTTGAACATCTATAGAATAACTACTTTGAAGGGTTTAGTAGAGCCAATATTTATGATAAGTCAGAGTCAGTGTCTACTCACTATTTTTGTTGGGGTTCTTTGTTCTTTGTTTCCTCAATATTAGTCACATTTTTCTGCTTCTTTTCAGAAGTTTTTCCAATAAAAAGTGCACATTTGATATAACGCATTCTTGTACCACTTTCTGGATGCTATTTTATTTTACTGAGCATTGTTGAGTTTCTTTTTCATAACTTGCCTAGATTTATAATGAATTTAATGTTAACTGGGTGTGGCGGCTCCTACCTGTAATCCTAACACTCTGGGAGGCCAAGGCAGATGGATTGCCTGAGCTCACAGGTTTGAGACCAGCTTGAGCCAGAAGGAAACCACATCTCTATAAAAAATAGCTCGGCTTTGTGGCAGGCACCTGTATTCCCAGCTACTTGGGAGGCTGAGGCAAGAGAGTCACTTGAGCACAGGAGTTTGAGGTTACTGTGAGCTATGATGCCATGACACTCTACCAAGGGTTGCAAAGCAAGACTCTGTCTCAAAAAAAAAAAAAAAAAATTAATGTCCCAGTGGTATTTGATGATTGATATCTCTGCTCATTTTTATTCTGAGTTTTAATATTTAGCTTAGATTGGAACCATGCATGAACTTTCACAGATTAATAGTCACCAATAATCGGAACAGAAATTTGGTCAAATATCTTGAACTCATATATATCTACCATCTACTGGTACATCTGTATAGGGTTCAAGGAGCCCCTGCAAAATGCAGCCAGTTCTTTCTTCCACAGATGTTGCTTTACACTCCTCTTTCTCTGCATCTCTGTCATTCATACTTGAATCTACTAAGTCATTAGGGATGTGCACAAAGATTATCTGAACAATTCCTTGACTTCATTATATCCAGGAGTCCATCTTTAACTTTCAGCAGGTATGCCACAGGGTCAACTAGGGCCATCACCTTGGACTAGCAAAGTTGTGGAATTTCTTTTTTCCTCCTGTTCATTCCTTGTGGGTGTCATCAAAGTTACCTGGAAACTCTGAAGGATCAGACTCTACTCTCCACCACAACTCATGTCTGCTCCCTCTGCCAGCAAGCTGATAGATTTTGCTGCCATCCTCTGCAATTCTTGCTGGCTTAGCTGGAGTGGAACAGACTAGCAAAGCCACAGACTTTTCCTGTTCTTACTGTACATACTGGTACTTTAAAAGGGTGTATATTTCTCAAATTTTTGGTGTCTTGTCAACTTGCAAAGTACTGAAGTAATTGTGATTTTTTCAGCTTTGCAGTTTTTACATTTTTATTTATTTTTACACAAAGTGTTTAATAAACTCATTGTTATAGCGTAATAGGAGAGATGCCATCTAAACTGAATTCAAATAAGCTTTAATAGCCACACTAAAAGGAAATATGGGTCTGGAGTACCATAATTAACTTTGCAGCTGAGAATTTGGACTCTATACCTTTGTTTAAGGAGGAACCAAGTTGTTAATAAATATTGAACCTTAATTCCTAGACTTAATGTTCTCAGTAGAATGTACTCACAATTTTTAAGACATCTAATGTATATGATAGAATTTAAAAAGTATGTGAATATATTCTACATAATGAGACCCAAGATTACCTTCAAAAGAGATAAGAATTACAAACAAAGGTAAAAAATATAATGAAGGTCGTAAGATTGTTTAGTATGAATTTATGCTTTTTTCTTAATTTTAGTTATTTTTATTTATATATTTTAAGTTATTTTGAAGTACATTTAGATGCAAAATTTGAAAATTATACTAATAATTATTTCAGTATACAGTGAACCCAGCTTCCTCTAATACCAGCTACATGTATAACCATAGTATCAGTATCAAACCAGAAAATTAACACAGATGCAGTGCTATTAGTTAACTAATTTGTGATCCATTGTAGAATTTACTGTTTTCCTAGTAACATCTTTTCTTTTTTAGGTTCCAGACAAGACCCAAGATCCCAATTGTCGTTTAGTTTATGTCTCCTTAACATGTTCTAATCTGTGACACTTGTCTTTTTTAGCTTTGTTTGTTTTTCATGCACTTGAAACATTTGATTTTCCTGGCCAGTTATTTTAGACAATGATCCTTAATACAATTTGCCTGATGTCATCTATTGATTACATTAAATCTTTCCTTATTTGTGAGAATATTACAGATGGGATATAACCTTAGTGTATCATATTAGGAGTTGCATAATGTCAGCATGCTTTATTAGTGATGATGATGACCAGTAAAATCCATTAGATGAGGAAGATTACCTAATCCAGCTTTGGATGAAATATGTTTGGATTAGATTTAAGACTGTTTCTCATGAGTGTTGCCTAAGTTAATCTAGTAATGATAGTGATGATTATTACAGTGCTAAATATTTTTATGATAATAATAGCAAGGTTAATAGCAGCACATATTATGTGTAAGCTACTATTCAAAATGCTTTCTCTTGTTTGAATTTTAAATATACCTATAAGGTGCATACTATCATTGTCACAGTTTCACAGATATGAAACCTGAGACAAAGGGGGGTTAATATTGTCACGCTATCTATGAGCACTGAAGCTCCATCCCTAGCCCAAACGGTTTGTCTTCAGGGTTTTCCATGATAACATGTGGACTGTTGGGTAGCTATTGACTGGTTATGGGGAAGCTCTAATACCAAAGCTGATGAAAATTCCACTGAAACTCAGAGTAGCATGAATATACTGCTTCAATGAAGCCTGAAGAAAAGTTGAGAAAGCAAAAGAGTTTAAATAGGTTGGGGAAAATAGCAGATTTATAAGGAACTTATGATGGATAACAGACTTGAACCCAAG
Organism: Otolemur garnettii; assembly: GCF_000181295.1. NCBI lineage: Eukaryota > Metazoa > Chordata > Mammalia > Primates > Galagidae > Otolemur > Otolemur garnettii. The sequence continues at coordinate 153,054 of NW_003852542.1, read as the reverse complement.
GCATGAAACAGTAAGTATTTTAGAAGAAAAAGTTGGAAAAATTCATATAGACATAGGCCTAGGCAAAGAATTCATGAAGAAGACCAGAAACAAAATCACAACAACAAAATTAAAATGATGGGACTTGATCAAATTAAAAAGCTTGTGTACAGCCAAGAAAACAATCACTAGAGGGCACACACATCCTACAGAATGGGAGAAAATATTTGCATGCTATACATCCAATAAGGGGCTGACAACCAGAATCTACAAAAAACTCAAGCAAATCATCAGGAAGAAAACACACTAGCCCTTGAAAAAGTGGACAGAAGGCACAAACAGAAAATTTTCAAAAGAAGATAGACTAATGGCCAACAAACATTTGAAAAAATGCTCAACATCTCATCAGGGAAATTCAAATCAAAACCACAATGAGATATCATTTCCTTCTAGTGAGAATGGCCTTTTTCAGAAAGTCCCAAAACAACAATGCCTATGTGGACCCAGAGAGACAAGAATACTCATACACTTTTAGTGGGACTACAGATTAGTACCACTTCTATGGAACAAAGATAGAGATACCTCAAAGAACTAAAAGTAGACCTAACTTGATCCAGCAATCTCACTCTTAAGGTGTTTACCCAAAGGAAAACAAAAAAATTTTTATAAAAAAGACACCTGAACTTGGTTGCTTATAACAGCATAATTCACAATTGCAAAGATATAAAAACAACCCTGCTGCCCATCAAAACAAGAGTGCATTATTCTACACTTAGAAAGACTCACATGTACCCCCACTGGCTAAGCCATAGACGTGATCCCACCAATCTCCCTCCCTCCACCCATAAATGTCTTAACACAATAACTAAGAAAATGATATGAAGGCTGTGGTAACCAGATGGATGAAAGTATTTCAAACTGCATATAGAAACAACACACTGTATGTACCCCATGACAGTATTAATGTACACAACTATGATTTAATAAAAATAAAAAAATTTAAAAAAATGAGTGGATTAATACAATGGTGTGTGTGTGCTTACATACATATATATACCATGAAATTCTACTCAACCATAAAATAATGGTGAATACCTCTTGCATTAACCTGGATGGAACTGGAGATCATTATTCTAAGTGAAGTTACAAGAATGGAAAAACAAATACCACATGTACTCACTATAAAACTGAAACTACTCAATCAACGCTTTTGTGCATATGTGGAAATAACACTCTCCAGAAATAGAGTTGACAGAAGGGAAGGGCTAAATTCACACCTAACGTGTAAAATGCATACTGAGTGATGGACACATTTGTAACTTTGATACAAACAGTATAAAATTAATGTTTGTGACCAAAATATTTGTATGCTTATAATATGAAGTAAAAATTAATAATTAAAAAAAGGTTTTATAGTTTCAGGAGTGTGAACAGAGGTTTATAAAACTGTTGAAGAGAAGAGGGCATCGGTCTGGGCTAAAGGATGTGCTGTGTAGACCGGCTGGGAGTAAAGATTAAGGCTCCACCCATGGAATATCCCCCTGCCTGCATGGACAACAGTCTGTCTTCCAGGAAGTGATATCAGCACCCTGAGGGCCCAGAGCCAGTGTCCTTCTCCTCTGTGCCATTATGGTCATCCTTGCACCCACACATCCTTGGGGATAATTGAGTGTTACTCTTTGAGCCAGCTTCAGGATCCCCTGGAAAGATCACTAAGCAGCAGGTGAAGGTAAACTTGCAAGATAAAGCTCTGATCAACTCTTCATTCCCACCTGATACGGTCAAAGACCAAGGAGGGGAAAGAGAAGAATGGCACCATAGCCTCTTATTTGTTTTTAACAGGCTTTGTCAAACATGATCTCACTGAATCAAGATGATGTGTGAGACAGGAAAACACAAGGATTAAGTTCTGTGGGTAACGGTAAAAATTCTATGCTTAGGCTAAAAATCTTTACTGTCCTAACCACCAGGACAAAAGCTGACCAATATACTATTTGGACAATGTGCCATAGATAGATATATTTAATTGAAACTGATAGGAGAAATGTGAAAATTTAGTAATCCATTTAGAAATGTGCTGAGAGGATATTAAAACAAAATAATATTTTAATAACAAGAGTAAAATTTGCCTCATTTAGGGAAAAATGTACATATGCTAGCAAAATCTCTCAAAATTCCATGGCTGATGACACCAAGCATTTATTTTCAGGATCGTGGATGTTCATGTTAACAATCATCTGGCTGATTAGGGTGGCCAGCGTGGTGGTTCTACTGTAGGACACTAAGCTTGCCTCCAGCTTTTGGATTGTGTTTGATCTGGGCCCAAGACAGTGACTATGTAAGGAAAACAATTTGTATGGCAAGCAGTGAGATTGAGCAAAATCCCAAATCAATCTAAGCAGACCAATGTAAGTCTAATAGTCTCTGACACAATTTCACACAATTTTAATTTATTCTTTCACTTTATTGATTTATAAAGTCTCTGAAATATTTACTGCATTTAATTTTCAAGGCATATTTTTATGGAACAATAATCGTGTTTTTCGTAGTTTGTATTTTTATTATGTCAAGACTTTCAAATGTAATGTTGCATTAAATAGAAGTAAAGGTGGGTGTGTTTTCAACCTAGGGCTTTCCTCATTGGAAAAATGGATGTCTTTCACTAAATTGAATGTTCTTTAAAATGCAGCTGCTTAAATATATAGTGGATAACCTGTTAATTTATTAAAATGAAGGATGTCATTCATGTGCCTGAGATCCACGTGCTACTTTGCATGTGTGACATGATCACGGGGATCAGCACTGACAATGCACTGGCATCTGGACCAACTTTGAGTACCAAAGTTTTCCTACGGAGGACACTTTATACTATATGCACCTTTATGTCTTCCTGTTTGTTTTGTCAAGAGATGTTTTTTATTTCTTTGTCTAATGATTGCTATATATTGTGGGCAATTTTCCCATTTTTCTGCTTACTCTATGGCTTAATAGCATTTTCCTGCAAATGGTCTCAGACTTGCTACTAATAAGTGAAAGATCATATAAGTTTGTGCATATATCATTTCATACCTGAAGTTTTGAGAGTTGGGAAATATTGACCTTAGAAGGCTCCCGCATCATTTCTGGGAGCACATTTCCCCCAGTCCCTTTCTTTAATTAACTCAAGAGATGTATTCTCATGACTGTGCTGCAGGGGGTAAAGAAGAGGAAAGGAAGTTTTCAGAGGAGCTGCCTAACCCTTCCACCAAACCTTCCCAGTTACCTTCAGACTGTGGCTGCTTCAGCCAATTGCTCGCAGCAGATGGAGGCACCAGGAGGAGCAGCTGGGGCCGCCCAGTCTCACACACCTGCTTCTTTGGGGGATTTATGTTATGACTTGTAACACTGTGAGAGGCCAACTGTTACGCTGCAGACAGTAATAATTTGCAAAATCTTCAGCCTGCAAGCCACGGATAGTGAGGGTGAAGTCTGTCCCAGACCCACTGCCACTGAACCTTGATGGGACTCCTGATTGCAAAGTGGATGCACCATAGATCAGGAGTTTAGGAGATGCCCCTGGTTTCTGCTGATACCAGGCTAACCAACGGTTAATGCCCTGACTGGCCTTGCAAGTGATGGTGACTGTGTCTCCCACAGATGCAGACAGGAAGGATGGAGACTGGGTCATCTGGATGGCACAGCTGGCACCTGAGATGGGAAACATAGAAATAAATATCCACACAATTAACCATGTTAGAAGAGGACTTCCCTGAGGAGCCAGGCAGGACTGATCACACTGGCTGAATAAATCCCTGGTGTTCTCCCTCCTCACCTGGGAGCCAGAGCAGCAGCAGCCCCAGGAGCTGAGTGGGAACCCTCATGTCCATGCTGTGTCCTGACAGGGACTGACTCCTGCACATGGTGAGGGTGTGACCAGCCTGTTAATAAGTCTCCAGGGTGGGGGCTGTGCCCTGGGAACATGCAAATCAGCAGGGGCGGGCAGGCTGGGCACAGCTGCAGGGCTGGCTCCTCTCAGTGACTCAGAAGAGGCTTGGTGCCCCCAGGTGTCTCAGGGCAGACAAGGACAACAGAGATTTGCCTGCAGAGAATGTCTTTCTCCTTGGAGGATATTTTGTTAAAAAGGACATTTTGGGGCATCTATTGTCAAAAGTTGAGGTGAATGTGAAGAAAAAAATGGAATCATGTATTTCTAAGGTATATTAGGAATATTTAGGCAAATGCCCTTATTTGTAAAGAACTGTAACAAAGTTTTAGAGGCTGGGGCTATCAGGTAGTCAACATATTGTCAAATGTTTCCAGACAC
>NW_003852542.1:140197-148155 GCF_000181295.1 Otolemur garnettii | reverse complement strand
GCCTTAGCCACTTGAGCCACAGGTGCCGAGCCAACTCTGTGATTCTTTATGCAAAATATATCAGAGCCTCTACCCAGGTCCATACCTCAACCCCAATCCCAGCAGCATCAATACCCGAACGTAAAGCCATGGATCTGGGTCCTGAGCCTACAGCTGACCTCTGCCATGTGCTTCACATTCTGATTTACTTTCTCTACTATAGTCTCAATATTCTTCTTTTTTCCCTGGGAAATACTTGGATTGCATAGTGATACGGCTTAGATGTTGGACCCTCCAAACAACATGTTGAAATTTGTTTTTCTTTTTAATTTACTTCAGTTTTATTTTTATATTTATGTATAATTATTTTTATTTCAGATTAATATGAGGGTACAAATGATTAAGTTGCATTGTTTGCATTTCAAGTTGTAATTCCGCCCTTCACCCAGGGGGTGTGCTCATACCCTACCTTGTGCACATTAGGTGAGAGCTCCCCAATGCCCCTCCCTCTTCCCATTGCCCTCCTCCCTCCTCTCCCTTCTCTCTCACTTAAATATATTTCTGTTTTTCTCTCATATGGTGTGTAGTTATTTTTCTGTTGGTTATTGCTAGTATTAAGTACATTGGATACTTGCTTTTTCATTCTTGTGATACTTTTCTAAGAAGAATGTTCTTCAACTCCATCCAGGTATATATAAAAGATGTAGATACTTTAGAATACTACCCAGCCATAAATAAGAGAGAGACTTCACAGGTTGAAATTTGATTCCCAGTTGGACATGGGGCCTTGTGGGAGATGTTTGAGTCATGAGAGCAGATCCCTCTTACAAGGCTTGGTGCCCTCCATGGAATAATGAGTTCTCACTTCATTAGTTCACATGAGCACTGGTTGTTTAAAACAGGCTGGCACCGCCTCCTCCCCCTCCACCACCTTCTCTCATCTCAAGACAAGCCTGCTGCCCCTTCACCTTCTACCTTGATTGGAAGCTCCCTGCAGCCATCACCACAGGTAGATGCTGCTGCCCAACTCTTTGTTTAGTCTGCAGGTCCATGAGCCAGATAAACCTCTTTTATTTATAAATTAGGAAGCCTCAGTTATTTCCTTTAAAGCCATGCAAGATGGTCTAACACACACAGTTTCTTGTACTTATCAAAATTCTCTTAAATATGGCATACTATGCTCTCTAATTCATCCCGTGTTCTTGGTTCCATTTTAAAATGCAGCTTTGGAACTCAAAAAACACCATTTTTTAAAATTATATTTCAACTTGTTAGACTCAGATTATTCAAGATTGTTTTGGTTCTATGTCTTTACTATTTGATATCCCAAAACCTACCTATTAGTGAAGAAAACAAGAATGTGAAATGTTTTCCTCTGCTACTCCCTGATATCCGTAATGTAAAATCCCATACCAACTCTGGTACTAGAGAAGAATGTGTACTAAAAACAAGTGTGAGGAAAAGTGACAAAGGGGAGACACACGGTGTGCTACCATCAGCAAACATTATCCTGCAGAATACAGATAAGCTGAGCCAACACAATCCCAATCCGTGTACCAGGATTATGTTGTCATAAATGGGCCTCACTGGTGTGACCGGTATGCTCAGTGAATGCAGTTGACAATGTATTCAAAGAACAGAGGATCAGGACGAGCTTTAAGTCAGAGGATTAAGTCAGCTCTGCCTCCATCATGACTGGGTGCTGAGAGGGCACATGGACCCTCCACTCCACTGCAGGTTCTGCTTCTCTAAGGCTGGCACAGCGGACAGGGCCTTATAAGTGGTGCCTGAGCTGTAGCCAGGAACTCATGGTCCACGTGTAATTTATCCCTCTGAGGTCTCCAACATCTTCCCCTTACACAGATTCCCAGAACATATTCTGTCTGCTGCCTAGTGAGGGGACAAATGTAGACAGTGGGGACAGTACAACAAAGGAGGTTTGTGCTCCCCACTGTATCACTGTGGGAAGAAACTATAGAGTTTGTGGCAGGAACAGACTCCAACTACATCACCCTCCACCCTGCTGATTTTAAGCAGGAAACCTGCCCTGACCTGATGCCACTGGACCATTCCAGGAACCCAGGAAACTGGTGGAAACTAAATATAGATCAGGAGCCACAGAGACCATCCTGACTTCTGCAGGAACCAACTCAGGTAGGTGTTTCCATCACTGTGCAGGAGGCTCTGACTAGACCTGCATGAGACGGAGGCCAGCTCTCCAGGGGTGATGGGCCAGGAGAGCGGAGTCTGTGTCATCACAATATCTCCACTGGATCCTGAAAGAATGAGAGAGAAATGTGGGATTATATGCATACTTCATGAGGCATTTTCCGACTTTGTTGTTGTTAATGATTTTATGTGAATATTTTTTGTATGTTTATGATTTTGATTCATATTTCCTAAATATCTGATTTTTACTCTACTGAATTTTATGAAAGAACAGAGATTTTCGAAACATAAAGGAGCCTCTAGAAGTCCTTTATACTGTTCCACTCTTCGAGTCTTCACCAGAGTACAGTCCTTGCTCATCCTGGAATCTTCCTTATTTAAGACGTGCACATCTAACACGTGCACAGAGCCCAGAGGCCCCCTCCCACCCCATTCTCCTTCCTCATCTCCTTCTGTCCTTACCAGGGACCCAGAGCATTAGCAGTCCCAGGAGCTGAGCAGGGAGCCTCATGGTGAGAAGTTGGACTGCGGAGTTCTGATCAGTCAAGGCAGGGTCAGAGCTGAGCTCTTATCTTAGACTCCTGTGGGAGGTAGATAGCTTGACTTCTCAGTAGAGCACCCCACCTCAGTTCTGGGGTATCTAAGAAAATATCTGCAGGCAGACAATCCCTGGGAGTTCTTTAAAACCATGGTAGAGGAATTGACAACTCCCTGGAGGCCCTGGACGGGTTATACTCGGCTTATACATTTGAGAGACAACAGATGAGAAGGATTAAACTCTGAGTATGTAGTTAAATTAGAAAACCTGGTTTACTTCCCCTACCTGACTAGGCCTGGCTTCTCCCTCCCCCTCTACTTACATACACCACTGGCTGTTTTCCCACCCCTGCCATCTACCCAGTCTTCTCTCTCTATCCCTCTATCTACTCTTCCTGGGCACTGGGGATTCTTTCCACCCTATCTTTTGCATATGCAACTTTGTTAAAAGCTAATAAAAGCCTTCTGAAAAAGCTAGGAAGAGGCTGCATTTTCTTGGTCTACTCAGTTAACATGAGCCACCTCCAGGCTTTTTCAGACTCTTACATTGACATGAATTATTATCAGTGTTGTCTTCCCAGCTGGCATTCAAACAAGGTCAGGGTTCACAGGCACCACCCCCCAATAGAATCCCCAGGGAATGTCAACCTTGGGGGACAGTATGCAATTCCCACTGTGGGTTCAGCTGGGTGAAGAGCCAAGGTACAAGATTCCTAATGATAAACATGGTATCTTTGTAACTGGTACGTTAACAAACCAGCAAATGGGCTGATACAAACAAACATCATAAACCGGCAGCCAAACCAGTGACCTCACACTATCCTGAAATAACTAAGGGCGTAAAAGGGGTGAAAGAATAACCTGTATTAGGTCCACCATACATATGTCAAACTCATGTGGGGCTTAACTTATTCAGAAGCCAAACTTCATGCAGTGCAGGCAGCTTTTCATTCTCCTGATGTTTGGTGAGAGTGATGGTCACTTGGCAAAGCCAACAAAGCTCCTCAAGGTCATCAGTGGCAGCAAGTGATGTCACAGCACACTAGTGTTCCCTGGGTCCCAGTGACATCATTGCTGCCCCATGAGGGCATCAGGGGATTGTCGTGGCTGCTCGAGGGAAGATACAGCAGCTACTCCCCATAGGTTCCATGGGGTGTGAGAGTCCTGAGTGGGGAGAAGGAAGAGGATCCAGGAGGCTGTCCTGCAGGGCCCTGCCCCTTGCTTAGAGAAGGGGAGCCTGTGCCCATGACTGTGGCCTCCGTGGTCCCTTCCTCAAAGGCTCTCCAGCCACCTCCTCCTGAGCTCAGATGTGTTTGCATTTGTCCTCTGGGCACTAGAGCAACTCCTGCTGTACTGAGAGGCTGAGCTTCCTGGGGAGGTTTGTGTTTGGGGCCATCCCACTGGCCAGGATCCCAGTGTGTGACCTGCCCCCTGGAGTGAGGGCAGCATTTTCCAGACCCTCATGAGTGACTGTGAGAGCAGAAGCAACAATTCTGGTAAGATGCGTGTCCCCACCTATGAATATATTCTGTAGAATTATTTTTTGTTTGACAAACTTTTGTCTGTAAACCATTTTTTTCTTTGTCTTTGCACTTTTGAGTTAAGAATACAATTTTACATCTCTGGTCTCCACACTGGTGATTATGGGAATGAAATCAATTGAGTGTTGATTATCTGTGTGTCTCCACTGGTGAATATACATGTAGAAAAATACTCTGAAGACTTGTCCTTTTTGGGATATGTTACAATCCCCTTGTTATCAACCATGCTTTCTTTCTTTTTTCTTTGTTTTTGTATTTCTTCTTAAGAATAAATGTTTAACAGCACTGACTATGGAATCCTTCTCCTTAAAACAGACAATGCTTCCTGATGTTGTGTATTTTCTTATCCCTAAACAGGATATGTTGTCCTACCGATTTTTACTCAATTCATGTCACAACTTATAACTGATGTGCTCATTGATGGCCAGAAATATTTTTATAGAATTATATCAAGCAGAATCTACGCAAAGCATATATTTTCTATACAATATGGGAATCATTTATTTTCAGGTAATGGTCACATTTTGTGAAAAAAATGCATTTGGTTCTTATTTCAAAACCTTTTATTGTTTTGCCAGGCACAGTGGCTCACTCCTGTAATTCTAGCATTTTGGGAAGCTGAGGCAAGTGAACTGCTTGAGCTCAGGAGTTTGAGACCAGCCTGAGCAAGAGTGAGACACCCCTCATCATCTGAAAAATAGAAATACTAGCCAGACACTGTGGTGGACATCTATAGTCCCCGCTACTGGGGAGGCTGAGGCACAAGGATCTCTTGAGTCCAAGATTTGGGGTTTGCTGTGAGCTATGATGCCAGGATACTCTACCCAGGGTGACAGAGTGAGATTCTGTCTCGTTAAAAACGCAACACATTTGTTGTTTTTATTACAATTTAATATCAAGATTTTCATATCTAAAAGTTTAAAACACTATTTATTTTAAAACTTATCTCTAGGCTGGTGCAAGTGGCTCATGCCTATAATCCTTGCAATCTGGGAGGCCCAGACAGGTGGATCACTTGACCTCAGGAGTTTGAGACCAGCCTGAGCAGGAGTGAGACTAAAAATAGAAAAAGTAGCTGGGTGTGGTGGTGGGCAAGTGTAGTCTTAGCTACTTGGGAGGCTGAGGCAAGAGGATCATTTGAGTCCAGGAGTTTGAGGTTCTTGTGTGCTATGATGCCATGGCACTCTACCTAGGGTGACAGAGTGAGACTGTCTCAACAAGAAAAAAGAACAAGAAGAAAAAGTTATCTCTATTCCCTGGAACAATAATATAGGAGTTGAAAGGCCAAACTAATCATTGTAAGAATAGGAAAAATTAAAAAGAACACAAGAGAAAAACTATGTGTTAATAACATCAGAGCACAGAAAAGAAATGCAGGCAAAGTGATCTAAAATAATTGAGCTGATGTTCGCCTAGCTTAGGTTCTTCTGCTATATCTACCCAATTTGCCAAAGGACAGATCTACTCAGCACAGAGGAACCCAGTTGGGAAAGGAGGCCCCAGCTGAGCCTCAGTGCCTGCACAGGCAGCCTCTGCTTATGGTTAGTTTCTTCCATGGGATGTTTACTGTGGTTTCATTCAACATGAATCATATGGGCGCTGGGCTAGAAAATGAGAAACCCCCATCCTCAGGGCTCAGAGACAATGCTGTTGCTATTGTTGATGATTTATTTTTTGTTTGTTCATTTGTTTGTTTTCCCCAATTCTGTACAAACCACCCTTAATGCATGCCTTAATTGTGGACATCGCTCTCTGTCCTGACTGCTCCCCTGTGGATGGAACCCCTACTGGGCTGTCTAGTTATCGTGTCATTGCCTGTTATGTGCTCACAGACCAAACCGTGTGTTCTCTCTGCTGGGCTATCCTTTGGGGCAGAATGAGTTTTCAGAGCCTCTCCTCTGCTACGCTGGTGTGACTAGTACTGAGTCACACTAACCCAGGTCTCATTCCACAGGAACATCAATTAGCATTTGGGGATTGTTGAATATAAACCATTCTCAATGTGCCACTTTCCCTCGAAACTTGCAGTGGTGTGGGCTTAACCTATGAGACCCTACCATGGTCTCTCCAGATTCTTCATGGGTGACACATCAGGAATCATTTGGATTCATGACATAAACCCTTAACACTTACTAGCACCTGCTGAGATACTAAATGTCAACCAAAGAGCAGGTGGTTTCACTGGAGCTGACCTCTACTGTATTCCCGTCACAGTTCTCTACCTGCAACCTGCACGTAGTCTGAAAATTCTTACCTGTCGGAAAAAGAAAAAAAAAAACCTCAAATTATTCTCTGTTATTGCAGTGGCTTATGGGGTAAATTCTACAGTTTATGTTGTCTAGGGTTTTTATTTCTGAAACCAATCTCTGGAATGTCAAGAGTTACCTTTTTCTGTCAGCAAGAGGCAACAGAAACAAATAAAAAAGTCTTCTATATTCCACCACAATTTTACAAGTCTATTTAGAGCTTCACAAGCCAAGTTTTTTCCCTAACTGTCCTTAGCCACCTGTCCCTGTGGGAAGCCTGTGTAGAGCGCTGTCACCACTGTCTTCATGGAGATAATAAGTAGTAAAAAGGAAAAGCAAGTTAGAAAGTACTCATTTCTGAATGTTGTCAAATACTATCTCCTAAAATATACACATGTACAAAAATAAACTATACAGATGTACTCAACATGTATCTCCACGAATCTGTATTGATTGTCTGCCTATTATGCTGACGACGAGTCTTATTGACAAATACTAGGTAAGGCAGGGAAATTAGGATGAGATATCCTTTAGCTCTCCCTTCAGTCATGTTTAGTTCCACTCAGAAGGCACTTGGATTGTGTTCATTTTTCTGCCACTTATGCCAGCTAAGCCTGTTGCAAATGACAGGGTGATGAATGGGTTTTGCCTGATAAATAGCCAAGCCACCTATGGGATGGAGCCCTCAGATACAATCAGCTGCCATGAGTTCTCTAACATGTTTGTCTCATACAGCCAGAGAATCTGCTGAGCTGTCACCAAACAGCACACTTGGGCAGCTGGACCACTCCAAGCATGGAGGTTTGTGTTCAGGGCTATGCCACTGTGGGAGGGTGTTGTAGATTTTGTAAGCAGTAATAAACCCCAGCATCCTCAGCCTGCACCCTGCTGATTTTCAGGGTGAAATCTGTCCCTGACCCACTGCCACTGAACCTGTCTGGGACTCCAGAGTCTCGGTTGGAAACCTTATAGATCAGGAGTTGTGGAGAATGGCCAGGCTTCTGCAGGTACCAATTCAAATAGGTTTTTCCATCACTGTCCAGGAGGCTCTGACTAGACCTACAGGAGATGGAGACCGGCTCTCCAGGGGTAACGGGCAGGGAGAGTGGGGTCTGGGTCATCACAATATCCCCACTGGATCCTGAAAAAGGAAGAGAGAAGGGCAAGATTATGTACAATCCTTATGTCCTTTCCATAATGTCATTTTGCCAATTACTTTAGGCTAAATATTTTGTGTGTCTATGGTTTTGAATAATATTCTCTAACTATATGAATGCATAACAGTAAAAATCCCAGAGATGTTCAAGATACAAAGGAGTCTCTAGAGGTCCTTTACGCTACTCCCCTCTTCTATGTCAGAACTTCACTAGAGCACAGGTCCTTGCTCCTTCTGGAACATTCCTCAGTCTCTCAGATCTAAACCTCACATGCCCCATCCTGGGGAACAACATGAGCTCATCTAACACGCGCATAGAGCACACATGGG